>NC_060908.1:14732500-14882500 GCF_014805685.1 Silurus meridionalis | reverse complement strand
TACCCTCATACTGCACTATTACCCCTGAGCATGAATACAGCCTCTACTTCATTTACAAAGCAGATGGTCAAAAATTCTATTAGGGCACTAGAGATCTGGTCACTTTAGAGCCCTCAAGCAATATTATATAAAAAAAAACAAGGGCACTTCATAGTGAAATAAATGTTAAAGCAGACATTAGTGAATGTCCTGCGCTGATATATTCTCCAGTCCTGTGTTTTCCAGCTGCTCGCTACCACTGACTCATTTTGAGTTCCTTGTAAATACAGAAATAGTTAGTTTGCGATGGCCTGATTAACTATGCCTTTAAGAATTAAGCCATGTTCTATTCTATTCTATTCTATTCTATTCTATTCTATTCTATTCTATTCTATTCTATTCTATTCCAAATTAGCTAGTCTTAAAAAACAAAACAAATTGTCATTCTTCACATGACTCGCTTTGACACGCGCACCTTTATGCCTGAATATGCAAATTAGTTCACGATTAAACAGATTGGTGAATTCAACCAAAAATAAACAATTGGCAGCCTCGTTCAGGACAGTGATCTACATGTGACAGTGGAAATCACGGAAAAAAACGTGAGATCACGGACTGTTCTGCCATGCTGTGCCATACCATACTGTCCAGTGAAAAGGCGCTAATACGTACACACTATGGGTCCAGTTACACCACACTGCACTAATTAGTAGCAGTGTGTGTGTGTGTGTGTGTGTGTGTGTGTGTGTGTGCGTTTGGAATAGGGCTACTGCATAAATCACTGCAGCACACACGAACAGTTGCACGCACACACAAACACAAACACACACACACACACACACACACACACACACACAGTATATATAGGATACTGCAGCACGCTGTGCCAGGTAGAGATGAGCTCTGACCTCAAACCCGCTTCTCCCAGGTACAGTAACAATGGCTGGAGCTTCAGCGTGGATTATCCACTTTGTGTCTGATTCTGCAAGCTGACAGAACACAGAGCCCTCCACCTGTCCTCCATCCTTCTCTATCTGTCTTCTTCTCCTCCTTTTCAGTCTCTCTCTCTCTTTCTCTCTCCCTCTCACTCTCTCTCTGCATGCACAGATGCACAGAAGCACTCATTGACCTTTCTTTTCCTTTCACACCTCCCTCCTCTCTTTCCCACTCTGTCCTTGGCAATTATTCATAGGACTCAGCAGTACGCAAGGCGACTCGCCGCATGCCATGCACACGCAGCAGCACAGCATTAAGCACTGTACACATGTGCGCACGCACGCGCACACACACACACACACACACACACACACACACACACACACACACACACACACGTGCATGCACATGCACTGAACACATGCACACATGATATGAATGATGCAAACGGACAAATACACATGCAGACATACATGCACACCCACACAAATGTTTATGCACACACACACACACACACTCATGTCCATGCATAAATAATACACACATGCACCGTTAAAATTGTCTGATCTTCACATTTTCTTCGTTGGTGAAAATGTGCTTTGAGTCAGTGTTTTCAAATCACACTATAGTTCAATATTTCTGTTTTTTGTATTCTGATCTGATGTTTGTCTGTGTGTGTGTGTGTGTGTGTGTGCGTGTGTGTGTGTGTGTGTGTAAAGGAATGCACTACACCCAATGGGCAGCCTTGTCCTCACACACAGCTGCAATTTTTCCTCAGATGGGGCATCCGCACCCTGACGGCATCCCCTTTTGATTAAGTATGCAATAGAAAGAGTGTGTGTGTGCAAGTGTTTATATGCATGCATGTGTGTGTCTATGTGTGTGTGCGAGAGAGAGAGAGAGAGAGAGAGAGAGAGAGAGAGAGAGGGAGAGTACCCTTAACTTTCAGTGGATTCCAGATTTTAGACTGAGCCTGATTTTTACTCCGTACACAGGGAGAAATTGAATGTGTGTGACAGGGTGGGTATCAGTGTGTATTAGTGTGTGTCTGTGTGTGTGTGCAAAGTTCGGCTAAGGACAAGAGCTCATACAGATGACAGTGGGGAAAAATAAATCAAAGAGCTCGAGGGGGGGGAGTTGGGTAGCCTATTTATCAGCCCACACACACATGGGCACACACGCACACGCACACACACACACATGGGCACACACGCCAATGCTATTTAACACACTAGAACCTCCAGATTCTTCATTATCCATTCCAAACACTAAGGCTACGTCCCTATTTTCCTCTTGGGAAGTCATGATTATGAAGCCTCTGCGTACGGTAAGCACTACCTGAGCGATTTCCTGCTATTTTTGAGATATAGGCCGGCGTCAATGACCTAATTGTTGGTTATTTAAAGTAACTATTTAAAAAAAAAATAAAGATTTACCCCATACACCATAAACCACAGAAAGTGTCCTCTGCGATGTCATGATCATAGCAAAAGAGCTCAGTGTTTAGCTTTAGGAGCAGCTCATTGTGAATGTGTGTTAGCGCACTGAGCGTGATTCATTTCCTGGTGCAGCATGTCCCTAAGTACACACACACACACACACACACAGACACACACACTTTCTGAACATCCCATTTCACATTTAGTCCCTATTTTCTGTTAAAATATCCTCCATTATTCTGGGAAGATGTTCCACTAGATTATGTAGAGATTTGCACTGTAAGGATGTAAGGAGGCCTGGGGTGCAGTCAGCGTTCCAATCCTTCCCAAATGTGTAGCAGGAGATCTTTCAGTCCATTCATGGAGCTGGCTTTGTGCACAGGGGCACTGAGATGCTGGAACAGGTTTGGGGTCTCAAGTCCAAGTGAAGGCAAAGATTTTGAGGGGAAGAACCACATATGGCAGGAATACTCAGGTGTACTCAGAGTAAAATAAAGCTAGCTAACATAACCTGACAGGAAATTACGTCCATGGATAAAGAGCTAGCTAGCACCTACTAATCTGAAATGTGAATTCCATAATATCTAGCTGTGTTTTATGCTAGATAAAAAAGCTAGCGCTGGATTAAACACAGAACATAGCATGGTGTTCATTTCAAGAAGCTACAGCGGAATATACCTTTTTTTTTATTGTGATAATAGCATGTACTGAGTTTCCTAGGCAATAAGCATGTCTAGGAAATGTCGTACCTGTCACACACATTCCTGAAACAAAAAAACAACATGCCACTACAACACACCTTTTTGTATCGCTGAGGTAAAAAAAAATGCTACACAGCAGTTGTTTTATCACATCACAAGCACAACTACGACACGACCTGACAGTGCTATTCAAAATACAGCAACAGATTTAATATTTAATGCATTTTTTTCTTATTTTCCACCTTTTTTTTTTTTACTTTGTTCTGTAAAACCTGGTTCTGGCATGCTACAAAACTGCCCTCAAGCTAATAATAATAAATAAAAATGCTATGTGCTTTTTTAAATACATTTGAAGTATGAATTATTGTGTCAATGTGAACATGGGTGTGCTAACTAATGCTAATAATGCTAATCGAGGTTAGTCAAGCTTATCAAAGAGCCTAGTTACAATGTTAGCCGCTTTACTAGCTAGCTACTGAAACAAAGATATGGCGAAATGTGACCGTGCTTTCTTTTAGCTAGTTTGCCAGAATCTTTGCTAGTTCTTGCTAGCTATAACATGAGTACTAATCATAGCCTTATATTTTTTTGCCTAAAAAAGAGATTTTGCTCACTAAGGAGTCTAACTAACCAAATCAAGTGAGCAGTGAGCAATACTAGGGCACATACAGATTTTTTCCACAACACGGCCTACGTCTGAATCGCAGACAGCTACGTAAATAACTGAGCTTAAATTAGCTAACAGCGAACAAACTAGCATGTTCTCTGATTGGCTGTGGAAAGTTTTTGTGCCAAAATAATGAATACGATACACAAATGAATGATCTGTTTATCTTTCAACGAGCAGCTAAATCGCGTGTTTATGGGTTTGATAACTAAAGAAGCATTGTAGGTTTGTCCATGAAACATTTGTGCGTAGTACGTTTAATACTACGCCACCTTTCACTGACAGGAAGGCAACGGATTTCATTTACACCTTCTCTTCCTTCTCTTTCTGAACCAGACTGACAAATCGTCAAGTCTAACTGCGACTGAGCTTTGGGAATTGTTCTTCTGCACGACACTAAGTTCTTCTTGAATCAGGTTTTTACTACACTAAACCAATGTGACTGGTATTCTCTCTCTCTCTCTCTTTCTTTCTTTCTTTCTTTCTTTCTTTCTTTCTTTCTTTCTCTCTCTTTCTCATTTGCTTACTTTCTATTTATCTCCACTTCTCTCTTGTTCCCTAATCATGTTTCGTCTCGTGCCTTTCAGACATCCCTTTTCTTTTCTTTCCGGTTAAAAGGGGAAAAAAAAACATGCATACGTGGCAAAATCCATTCATTTCATTTGGGTTTTCTAAAGAAATAAACGCAGTAAGAATGAAAAAACTCTCAAATCCGAGCCTTTACAGATAAGTTTGTGTCATGGTCTAATCAGCATCATCCTTCCCACACACTCCCTCTTTCCCTCTCTCTCTCTCTTTATCTCTCGTTCGCTCGCTCTCAATATTTCAGATTTAATCACAAAATGCTTAGTGAAGGAAATGAAAAGAATATAATATAATATTGCTCTAGCTGGAGTTTCCGTAGCAGGTACATGATAAAGAGAAATGTGATAATGATGAAAAAAATTAATGAAAGTATAACAAACTTATGGATTATGGAAAATGTAATTACTAACATCTAAAAGTAAATATCTTGGTATATTTCCATGCACACATCTGCATCATTGTCACAATGGGAACTCCCATGTTCCACTAGGTTTTGTGGAGATACATTCATCCACAAGGGTGTTAGTAAAGTCAGGTACTGATGTAGGTGAGATGAGAAGGCCTCAGGTACAGTCAGCATGAAACAATCATCCCAAAGGTGTTCAAGAGGGTTTATAGCTTTGTAGCAGTAGATCTTCCACTCCAGCCCATGGAAAGCAGATCTTCATGGAGCTGGCTTTGTGCACAGGGGCTTTGGGTCAATTGTGTGTCTCCAATTTTGTGGTAACAGTTTTGGAGAAGAAACACATATGGCTGAAAAAGTCAGGTGTCCCAATACTTTTGTCTATATAGTGAACATTGTTGAGTTGGAGTTTTATTAGTGAGCTTCGGTCACTATATAAACTGTAGTAAATAATAAAAAACAACGTGTTTGTAGTGTGAACGTAAAGATTTTCTTTATTCTTTTTTTTCTATAATTGTTTGACCTGGTCTCTTTCTCTCTCTCTCTCTCTCTCTCTCTCTTTCTGCTTCATTTCCCCCTGTTACCCTCAACAATTGTCTCCTGCTGCTTCACCCTCCAAACACTGAGTCTCTACGCTCATCCTTATTTGCACACCTTGACCTGAAATCCCTCAGATCCCAGCTTGCCTCCATTATCTGCCCCACTCTCCTCCTCGTACTCCCTCTCTTCCTCTTCCTTCACTTCCAAATGAGCTACTAATCACGCCGAAGACACCGCGGGTCGCCTTTTACTGTGAATGAACCGCTTGTGTGTGAGAGGAGGAAGGGAGAAAGATAGATAGAGATATAGAGATATAGAGATATAGATAGATAGATAGATAGATAGATAGAGAGAGAGAGAGAGAGAGAGAGAGAGAGAGAGAGAGAGAGAGAGAGAAAGAGAGAGAGAGAGAGAGAGAGAGAGAGAGAAAGAGAGAGAAAGAATAAAACAGACAGACAGACAGACAGACAGACAGACAGACAGATAGATAGATAGATAGATAGATAAGGAGTAAGAGACAGAGAGATTTAAAATTATTAATGTTTAAGATGAGGCTACTGCAGAAATCAGCGTGTGTGCATGTGTGTGTGTGTGTGTGTGTGTGTGTGTGCGCGCGTCTTCAGAAATCAATGGCTAGTCAGTGATACGTGCGGCGAACAAGCGGACGATCCAAGCGATCACACACACACACACACACACACACACACACACACACACACACACACACAGTCTCAGATCCAGTCCGAATGCATTATTCATTCATTACTCTGTAATTAATACCGCCAAAAAAATCAGTGCACTTTAGTGCGTCAATACCGCATCATATCTCATGCATCATTTAATCTCGACCATCAGCAGGATTGATCAGCGAGCGGCTCGAGCGCGTCAAAACAGCACGTCATCACCGGGGGGTTGCCATGGTGACCCTCCAAACCGCATGTCTGCGCTACTACCGCACTGCTATGACGTAGACCTCCCTCTGTATCTATGTATGTATGTATGTATGCGTGTGTGTGTGTGTGTGTGTTCACGCATTGAACATTAACGCATACCCCGCCAGAGACACGCCCACTTTCTCCGTTTCCACAAGCCGCGTCGCAGTAGTAGGTTACAGCGTGTGGATCCCCGGATTGCCAGATTGGGATTTTTTAATTTCTTTTAAAAAATTCCTCCTTTTTTTAAACTGGAGGATGTGGTGGGGAAAACCCCCCACTATTACATCATCTGAAGATATTTTCGACACAGAAGCCTATTTTGTGTCATATTTCATCAGACCTCATGTTATGTCCTATCGGCTCATATAATCAACAGTGTCCCAAAGCAGCTTCACGCTCATAAATAGGTTCTAAAATAAAAAAGGTATATGTTGGATCTTAAAAGAATGTGGCAAGGAAGAACCCTTGAGAGGAACCAGACTCTAAATGGAACTCATTGAGCTTCAGTGAGCGTTCATTATTGACAGAATAGAAACTGAACAGCAATAATAAAAAATAATAAAGAAATGGGATATATAATACCATCCTTGGCTACTTTTTTGATTACATGCATGAGTCAAACGAGTCTAATAAAGTATACTGTTTAATATATATAATTATAATATATATATATATATATATATATATATATATATATATATATATATATATATATATATATATATATAAAATTAGACATGCAAGTATGTTAGCAAGCACAGTATTAATCCCAGGACCGGGTCATACTATAAAGAATAATTCTAAAATGTTATGAAATATATAAAAAATGTGGTGAAAATATGACCAATTTGATGTCCAATCAGTTGTTCACAGTTGGAGATTCGAAATTCCATTGTGTGGCATTTAAGATCTTCTCCTCATGCACGTTTACATTTATAGCATTTGGCAGACGTCCTCATTCAGAGCAACTCACATGTGTCTCATTCATACAACTTACATTTGTCTCTCATGACCAGTGCTACTAACCACTGAGCCTCTACCACTCATGTCTCTCTGGGTTCTCTCTGGGTTCTCTCTGGGTTCTCTCTGGGTTCTCTGGTTTCCTCCATGCTATTCGGTTAAATGTCTTTGACACATGTCTCCTTGATATTAACAAGTGTTTGCACGGTGCCCTTTGTTGGACCGACTTCCTGTCCAGATTGCCATCCTGCTTTATCAGAATCCATCCCAGCAATGAAGGGGTTACAGGGAGCGTATTCACAAAATCCACCTTTCTGTACCTTCAATTCAAGAGTTAAAACAGACCTCACTTTCACCATGTGCGTGCGCTCAGCTGCTATCTGTGCATGGCATTGCTCGCATACCTGCAAATCTAACGTATATATACGTAGGATTAAATTCAGAATCCACCGGATGGCGTGTCAGAGCTGAAACATTTCTGTCCCTCGGCCAAACTGTTTAGCTGTTTAATGCAGGGTAACTTGGAGAAGTAGTGGCTCAGTGGTTTAGGCTCTGGGTTACTGATCAGAAGGCCTGAGTGTAGCCAAAGCTGCAACTCGTGGGCCCTTAAGCAAGGCCCTTAACCTTCTGTGCTCCAGGGGCGCTGTATCCCCAGCTTCCTAACATTACAGTGATATGTGAAGAAAGAATTTCACTGTGCTGTAATGTTCATGACAAGTAAAAAGCTTCCCTGTTCTGCTGACATTTAACATGCTGACCAGCTCCATTTTACTCCATATTTATATCAACTATATTCATATATCCACTTATTTCCACCTGTATATAAAGAAATTCTGTTTGATTTTGTTCAATAATGCTGTGTTTTTGGGTTAGTTGTGGTTCACAGTGATGAGCCGGATGATGACATTTTTTGGACGGGTTAGCAAAAAAAGGGTATACACTAATCTGGCAACCCCAAATCCTGAAACGCGCGTTTTACGCAGACAGGCGAGACGGCGCGCGCGGAGCAGAACATGGCGGAACGCCACCGAAACGCCCATTATTTTGGTTTATTCCAGGGAGCAGCGCCGTGCGTTCACACGCAATATATGCAAACATACATATACATTCATATATATATATTTATATATAACAACCCTGATTTTATAGCCCGGGCATGTGAACGTGTGGAGCGCGCGCATCAGGGTGACCAGACGGCGACAGCGTCACGCGCATCACACGATATATATATATATATATATATATATATATATATATATATATATATATATATATATATATAAACACCACATACAAACAAACACACGTGTAAAGTGAATGCGTCCGAGGTGTTTTTTAACTGCAGCTTGAAGACACACACACACACACACACACGCACACGCACACTCACGCGCGCGCGCGTACGCTCGAATGTTTGTAAGCGTAGGTTCGTACACAGATCGATACCGGAGCTGCTCAGGTTTCACCACAACGACCATCACAACTATTACAAACCGTCCCGTGGGTTATATTAAACACCCCCCACCCCACCCCACCCCACCCGGGGGGAAATACATTATAAATAAATAAATAAACGCACTCACGCTTTAATGCAGAGGACAAAATTCACCACAAATCCACGGCGGTTTGCGCACACGGACTCCAACACCGACACCAGAACCGACACCAACACCGACACCAACACCGACATCAGAACCGACACCAACACCGACATCAGAACCGACACCGACTCCACTACCGACAACACCACCGACACCTATATTGCCCTTTCCAAGGATGATAATAATAATAATAATAATAATAATAATAATAATAATAATAATAATAATAATCACAAGATCTGAGAATAAATCAGGACTCGTCTGGGGGTCTGTAGGTCGGTTGTGGCGGCGGCGGCGGCGGCGGCGGCGTTTATGTAAACAATCCTCCCGTTCAGCCACAAATAAATAAATAAAATAAAATAAAATGTAATTAAACGGCGGCTCGCGCTTCAGTGCGCAAAAACACCGAGATTTGATATGTTTATATGAATATGCGGTGATTTTATGATGGTCTCGTGACGTACCGGCATTTCCGTGCGCAGGTTTTCGCGGCGCTGAATGAAGAAGAAGAAGATGATGATGATGAAGAATAAGAAGAAGACGAAGGGGATGAAGGAAGAATTTGCATGGACACGAATTTGTACGTCGGCGGTGGTATAAAAAAAACCAGCTCCGGCGCGCGCAATTTATTTATTTATAGGACGAATATCTCCTATGGATTTATTTATTTATTTATTTTTTTGCGCTCACCTTGAGGACGAGCCCGTCCTCGTCTCCTCCATCCTCCCCAGTCTCCGTCCCGTCCCGTCCCGTCTCCACTGACCGACTGAAAGAGTCTCGTCGCGGCGGACTGACAGGTTTCACTACCGCGATCAGCCTCGTCCGACAACGCGAGGCGTCGGGGGAGAGAAAGCACGCGCGCTCGCGCGCGACACACACACACACACACACACACACACACACACACTCACCAGCCCTTGATGACGCGCACGCGCGCGATCTCTCAGACGCACGCACACACAGACACACACAAGCAGAACGTGTCTGGACACCCCGAGATATCAAACGGACTATTTTATTCTCTGATCACACACACACACTCACACACGCACACACTCGTTCTTATATACACACTCGGAGGACATGTCTAGACACCCCACTATGTCAGACAGTCTATTTTTATTTTCTCGTCAGGAACACACACACAAACACACACACACACACACACACACACACACAGCACCTTAATTGAACCCGCGCTCGTGTGACGGTGTGGAGATGCTGTACACCTGGAATCATCAGGTGCAACCCGAATCTAAACTGCAGTCAATCACAAAACCTTCATGCCCATGAGTTCAGATCCACCAGCATCAGTAAGAGAATTTGCATTATTTTCTTTTTCTTTTTTTTTCTTTTTTGTGCATCAGGATCCTGAGTCTTACTATCAGTGAGTGGCTGCTTCACTTGCCATCAAAATGTCTGTGTGGGTTTCCACCTGGTTCTCTGGTTTCCTCTCATGTCCTCACTGCCGATGGCCTGGTGTTCCATCCATGAAGGATGAACCAAAACCAGGACCAGGCTGATGGGTATATTTAAAAAAAGGCCTTATAACCTCACATCCAGCCTCCACTGTATTACAGGTGCTGTTACATTTGCATATCAGAACCTGATTGGCTCTCACATGTTATGATGCAATAACGCACCTGTCCTATAATTAGAAATAAACGTGTAAAGACTCTCATCGTATGTTTGACCTCGAGATCGATCCATCATCATCCAAAAAGCATGGTTTCTGAAGTTGCCGCTTAAGTAACATCTCATGTTTTTGCAGAATCGTCCGAGCTAAAATTACGCTTTAAAAATAGTTCGATCGACCCGCAGCGTTTGGTTTCACTCTGCCCTTCAGTTCAGCGTTCCACATCCTAATCATGATTAACATGAAATCCACTTCTCAAACACTTTCCACACAAAAGTATTTGGACACTTTTCCACCCACGTGTGATTGTTCTTCTAACTGTTCTCACGAAGGTTAAAGGCACATGACTGTATTACACGTCTTCGGAGGTTGGTAGCATCACATCTTCCCTTCATTTCAACTCAGAGACCCAAAGCTGTTCCAGCATGACAATGTCCCAGTGCACAAAGCCAGGTCCATGAAGATCTGCTTTACATGGGTTGGAGTGGAAGATCTCCTATAGAGCTCCAACCCTGTTTAACACCTTCGGGATGAGTAGGAACGCTAACTGCACCCTCAGGCCTCCTCACACCACCTACATCACTACCTGACTTTACTTCTGAATGAGCTCAAATCTGCACAAAATGTAGAGGAACATCTTCCCAGAAGAGTGGAGCTTATTATAAGAGATGTATATAGTGTGTATTTATTCTGCATCTCCACGCCTGGATGTACATGTATATGTTGATGTATATGTAGATGTAACACAGTAATTATAAGTGGAATAATCTCTAATATGTGGTATTAATCAACAATTTATTGATCTTCAAGGCAAATTGTTCCTGTCTGTACGTTTATAATTCCTCTGTTCTCAGGATCCGAACGTTACACCGAGATCCAAAATCTCAGAATCAGAACAATGATAACGACTGCACTAACGATGAGATCACGCCAAAACTCTGCACACGTGGACACGTATTATAGTTATCTCTCAGTGATAATGTTTCTAACTCACCACCCCTGCCTTTTTATTGTCTCCAGTGAAACGGTCCCGTGTGTGTGTGTGTCGTTATTTTGATGTTACTTATTGCACTTATCAGGAAAACACAAAATGTACTATACACCCTGCATACTAGAGTAATTATTATAGCCTACAGCATATATTTAAAAGACTGTAAATGTCATATTTAATAGGCTGTAAACATGCTTTTAGTAGTCTATTAGGCCACATAATGTGTAAGCTACAGCGAGATGAGGGAAGAAATAGAGAGGGAGGGAGAGAGAGAAAGAAAGAAAGAGCACTGTTTTAATTATAGATTATGGGATATTAGTTACAGATAATATTATACAAATATATTGATATTCCTATTCTATTTACTATTTATAATTACTATATGTTAGAAAGGCGTTTTTTTCCCCCTATGAAATAAACATTCAGACTAGTCAGAGGAAATCTGGCTCCCCCTGCTGGCCATTCATCTCATTACACACTAGGTGGTGGTGGTTTTTTTTTTATCAGATTGCTCACACCAGCTTTGACTCTTTGACCAGTTACTCAGCTTTTACTGGATTTACTGGTATTGTGTAAATCACTTGCCGATAGGTGTGATGCTTTCTGACACAATCCTCCATCTGGGATTTGATCATTTTCCAATAAATGCACATCCTGATTAGTTTTTTATTGCTTTTCTTACTAAGGATGTTACAATTATAAAATGTATTTTATTTCCAATTTGAGCAACATTTAATATATAATGTGTAAATAAATAAACAAAGGTGCTTTATATGTTTTCCATTATTTTGTTTTCATCTTCATTTTGTCTTTATTCTTTATTGTTAAAATCCTGGTCCCTTTGTTGAGTCATGGACATGCAGCAAAACTGTGTTGAACTGTTTTGCCACGCCCACGCCCAAGGCCACGCCCACGCGCTCGCACACTTCCTTTTACGTTTCCCTTTTTTTCTCTCTCTCCGCGACAGCTTCCTCCTGGCACGCGCTCGCACTGACGCTCGTGCTCAGAGGGGAAAAATCACACACACACACGCGCGTTTCTCCACCGCAGAATGGTGACTGATGTGAGAACTTCCCACGACATGATTCCTGGTCTGACTGCAGCAGCAGCACCATGAGACCGTGTGTTTTTTTCACGCGCGCCGCCGCCGCACCGAACTTCTTTTATCTGCTGCGCGCGGACCAAAGTGCAGGGTGGCGCGCGCGGGGACGGGAGCGCGCAAACAAGTGAACGCGCAGAGAACCTCAGGAGAGACCACAGTGGCAGAGATGAACGGAACAGGTGAGTCTATCTATCTATCTATCTATCTATCTATCTATCTATCTATCTATCTATCTATCTATCTATCTATCTATCTGTCTGTCTGTCTGTCTGTCTGTCTGTCTGTCTGTCTGTCTGTCTGTCTGTCTGTCTGTCTGTCTGTCTGTCTGTCTGTCTGTCTGTCAGGGCACTTCCTCTTTACTTCCCCCCTTTCTCTTTTTCCTCCTCTGCCCCTTACCTTTCCTTCCTCTCTTTTCTCTCTCTCTCTCTCTCTCTCTCTCTCTCTCTCATTCCATTCTCCACATCTGGTTCTTTAATTTGCAGCTGAACTCATCTCTTATTGTATCTCCTTCCATCTCTTTTTTGTCTCTCAGGAAGTTCAGAGGAATCCTTTACTATTTATATTAAAGCATAATAGTAAATATAATATATAACACTAAAACTCTTAGGCCACAGAAACCCAAAGGAAGATTGGGAAATGATTATTACACTAAGAAACCAGAAAGAGAAGATTGCGGTGTTTCAGTAAATACCAGCGCAGTGTGTAAGAACCTGCTATCTGATGGATTACCTAATATCATTGTGCACAAGGTGAGAAGGTCAGTCATGCTGGCAGATCTGATAGTGTAACAGGGCAGAGGTCGGTCCGATGAATCGATCGCAATCCGAAGTTACTTACAAAAGTACGGATCAGAACTGATGTGAACACGGCAGGAGAAATGTTCGTATTTATTTGTTTGTTTATTTGTGATATTTTCTGCGTAATCACTGTGTCTGAAACCACACGAGAAAGTCTGAGGTTATAATCCACCTTATGTTGTGTAATATTGTGGACAGTTGTGTAATATTGATTTGTTTCCCAATTGTGGTTAAACACTAAAACCCAGTGAATGTCTTTTTCTCTTGCTGCAGTTGAGAAGATGGAGGAGAAGCATGGAGAGAAATCCCGATGGAAACTGTTTATTGAGGATATCAGCGTCTTACAGCTGGTGCTCTCGTTCTTGCTTATGGGTGAGATCGAGTTCTCAAGCCTACAACACGCACACACACCTGTTATGTTAGAAGTTAACCAATGAGTGTGAGACCATATCTTTTTTCTAAAAATATATCTTCTGGTTGCAGTAGTTACTGTTATCAGATACAATGATCAACCGTAACACTGGGACGACAAAACAGCTCTGACCCACTTGCCCATATGTCCTGCCTCCAAACACACCACCTTTAAATACCAACAGCATTCCCCGTAGCCAGTGGCCCATTTCAGGAGGATAATGCGTGGTGAAAGATCTTCACTGCAGAACATGTTCAGGAATAATTTGAGGAACATGACAAAGAGTTTGAGGTGTTAGAGTGCGTCTTAATGGGTCTAAACTGGTTTGGTGGTACCAGGAGACATAATGAGGAGAATAGCTAATGTTCTGGCTGAATGGATGCTAAAATAAAAAACGATATGAAACACAATGTCGTAGAAAACAAACAGATTTCTGATTGGTTGAGAATTTAACAATGCTGTGGTATAAATTGATAACAGCTGGAAGTCACACAGCTGGCAGAAGTTCCTCCGTGTTCCTGTACTGTTTTGATCATCCTCTTATTGAAGTAAAAACACCAGCATTTTCCTGAAATCTAATCTGTAGACTGTGTGATTATGGGAAACTCACCAACAGTATCCAGTTACAAATCCAAAAGTGGTTCCAGTCTTACAATATGTAATATTATGAGACAGATGAAGGAAAAAGCCAATATATCCAAACTAGATCTTCGATCTGTAGTGCTGATGTGACTTTTTTTGAACTTTCAATGTCAGCTGGCTTGTTATCGTGCTAGCTACTGTAATGAGTCAGCATTTTAGCTTACATTAAAGCGATTGGTTAGATTCTGGGTTCATTTTGGTCGAGGATCTCACCAAAAAAACACTGCTGTGGGGTATGTTAATGAGATAAAATCAACACTTGTGTGAAAATTGTATTAGAAGTCAGATTTGGTTCAGTGGTAGATTTCTTTATCGTTGTAATGTATCGTATTGATGCTACTGTATTTTGTGTGTGCAGCCGTGTCCTGTCTGGTGTTGATGATTTATCTGATGTTCACGCCACTCTGGCCCATTCCCACTCTCTACTTCACGTGGCAGTTGGTGGACTGGGATTCACCTGAGCGAGGTTTTAAACAAACACAACGCAAACACGTGCGAAACGGGAGCATGCAACGTCTTACCGTTTCACCGTCTCATACGCAAACACCTGATATCGTAAAAAAGTAGGAACCTTCATCAGCATCGCTGTCAGGCTTCTTACTGCTCAAACCACACTGTTAAAGTGTAAACAAAAACAAATGCATTATTTTATTACTCATTCATAAATCATGGCCAAGTCATTATTTCTGATTAGCTAGAACTTTCAAGCTGATATATATTAGGAAGGGGGGGGGGCAGTATTACCGCAGTATTAAATATGGATATCGTGATGCTTTGTTGAAATGTCACTCACACACAATTCCTATTATGGAAACATGCAAACATTATTTTGTATATTAGGTATACAGAAGAAACTCGAACGAGGTTATTTGAAACAAAGATGTTTTTTATTTATTTCTGTATTTGCCTCGTAAATGTGTTTCTTTCTGTTTAAAAGTTTTTTCTAAGATTAAAATCGTTGCAAAATGACAATTTAGGAACCAAGATATGACGCTACAGTGGTACAAGTTATAATCCCATCTTTGTGTGTTAATCAGGTGGCAGAAAAATGCGTTTGTGAGGAGATGGAGAGTGTGGAAGCACTTTAAAGACTACTTCCCAGTAAAGGTAAAATAAACCTGGCCTCCATTTCCACTACTTGTCTCGACTCCTGTCTCCAAGCCAATTCCACTGGGAGACTATAACCAGTATAGGGACTGGTTCAGAGATTTAATAGCTCTAAGCCAAAAAAATACACATAGCTGAAGATCCGAGATGCAGAACATATGTATGAGGAGTTCTAATATTCCAGGTAGTGAACATGGAAAAAAACATAGGACATTTGCTTTATATTCAAATTAGATTTGCAAGAATATTTTCATGTACCATAACAATGCTAGTTAGCATGCTAGTACTCTGTCCATTACACCATGATGAGCTACGCTTGGGTGTAAAATGTTTTGGACAATTCCAGAATGATTTCGCTCTTTCAGTTGGTGAAGACGGCTGAGCTGAATCCCAGTAAGAACTATATCCTGGGTTGCCACCCGCACGGCATCATGAGCATCGGCGCCTTCTCCTGCTTCAACACAGACACCGGCGGGTTTGAACAGATGTTCCCGGGAATGCACTCCTCTCTGGCTATACTGGCTGGCCTCTTCCGTATACCACTCTTCAGAGAATACGTCATGTCTGCAGGTCAGTGTGTGTGTGTGTGTGTGTGTGTGTGTGTGTGTGTGTGTGTGTGTGTACTGGTACACTGTGATAATGAATTCAGAATTATTTTTATAAATTAACGTACACACACGTGTGCCTACTGTATAAATAGAAATTTGTCACAGAAGTACAGTATACGCTCTGTAATATTGAGCATATAATTAAAATAGCAACTGATGCAGACTACAGGGTTTTTTTTTAAATCACAGCTTTTATGTGAAATCATTACAGTTCTATTGCATTACTGGGCATTTAACTGTGTTATTGTCCTGGTGGAAAAAAAAAGAAAATCCTCAAAGCACATGCAGAAAATTGAATTACACTTGAATAAAATTTTAATACGCCTCCTTCCTGCGTGAATTCTTTTTACTTTTCAATAAACACGATTAACAGTTTCATTAATAGTGTAAGTGTTGAATTTTAAGGCGCTTTAAGGAATTCAAAGCAAAGAAAAAAAAATTCCACAAAGATCATAAGAAATCTCTCTCTCTCTCTCTCCTTTTCTCTCTCTCTTTCACTCTCCTTTTCTCTCTCTCTCTCTCTCTCCCTCTCTCTTTCTTTCTTTCTCAGGTCTCTTGCCGGTCAGTAAGGCGGCTCTGGGGTACATGCTGAGTCAAAAAGGTGTAGGCAACGCCATAGTGATCATCATCGGAGGAGCTGAGGAGTCTCTGGCTTCCTCTCCTGGAATAAACACTGTAGTCATGAAGCATAGAAAGGCTTTGTTCGTCTCGCTCTGGAGAACGGGTGAGGAGAGAAAATACACCATTATCAACAGCCAGATCATAAAGGAAGTGCACTTACAAACGAACGCGTTCCAGTAACGACTCATCACTTTTGAGTAAATGTAAATCTGAGTAATGTCCTTATCAGTGTCATACCTGGAAGGTCATTTGACTTTTCCAAACACCACATGGTTCTTTTTCTACCAGCGCGATGTTCATTTAATCCTGTGGAAGTTCTGACAAAAGTCAGAAGAAACACTTCCTTTGTTTTGAAGGTGCTTCAGCGTGCTGGGCATTACGAATGCTCCTACACATATTCCTTGGTTGTGTTTTCAGGGCTGACCTGGTCCCAGTGTACTCGTTCGGGGAGAATGAGCTGTTCCCGCAGGTGCTGCTGTCCGAGGGCAGCGTGGGCCGCAAGCTCCAGGATCTGTTTAAGCGCGTGATGGGTTTTGCTCCATGTCTCTTCACTGGAGGACGCTGGTTGTTCCTGCCTTACAGGAGACCCATCACTACTGTGGGTGAGTGGAGCAATGCTGTGGGAATGAACCTCTGTACTTGGTTCAGTACAGGAGGACATCTGCAATACTTACAATTACAACGTAGTGCTATGAGTGATGCTCAAATCTCATATCAAGACAAACCATATGACCATAATATACACTATATGAACAAAAACACTGGGACACCTGACTTTTGCAGCTAAATGTGCTTCTTTTCCAAACTTCTAGCACAAAGTTGGAGACACACAATTGTAATGGGATGCGCATGAAATGTTCCTTTTTAGGGCTAGGAGACCCAAACCTGTTCCAGCATGACGATGCTCTCATGCACAAAGCCAGCTCCATTAAGATATGCTTTACATGGGTTGGAGTGGAAGATCTCCTGCTATAGATCTCTAAACCCATCACCTCACCTACATCAGGACCTGACTTTACTCACACCCTTGTGGCTAAACGAGCACAAATCTCCACAAACACACTCCAAAATCTAGTGGAACATCATCTCAGAAGAGCAAACAGGGACTAAATGTGGAATTGGATACTCAAAAAGCACTCAATCTTATGGTCAGGTGTCCAAAAGATTTTGTTCATATAGTGTATGTGAGCGTAGAAGTTGATGCTTGAAATCAATAACTTACCAAAAATAAAAAAAATGAGTTACTCGTTTTATTATATAAATTCCATTTTGTTTTATTGTACTATTTTTTTGTATCCATTTTATGCATCGGTCCTGCATGTGGTTTTTGTGTAGTAGGACTAATAATATTGGACTTGGAATTTGTATCTTGGCCAAACCATGCCTTTGTTTTCGGGTTTGGCAGGAGAGGATACTGTGCAATCTTTCCTGATGCAGAAATACACCAGTGTGTGTTAAAGAAAAGAAAAAAAAAAAAACATTGCACAGATTATTTGGTAATAACTTCATTAATCACAAAACTAATCCAGTCGGAATAGATCTTCAGTCTGCTTTGCACTTGAAAGCTTTTCTCTCGACCTAAAGCTCATCCTGTACAGGAAATCTTTCAGCACGCAGTTCTGCCAGTGACATATTGTGATACATGAGACACATGCTGAATTGTTCTCTCTTTGTTCTCTGCCTCAGTTGGAAGCCCCATCTCTGTGCCTCATGTATGCAATCCATCTGAACAGCAGGTGGACCACTATCACAAGCTGTACATGGAGTCTCTGTCCAAACTCTTCCACGCACACAAATCCAGCAGTGGACTCGCCGACACACACCAACTACGCATCATCTGAACACTGAACACATTTTATACACACACATATACAAGCATTCAGGACAAGAAGGTCTCAGGACTTTTTTTTTTTTTTTTTATAGTTTAAACCAAAGAGGCATCAATACAAACGTGTTTACTTGTACAGTTTGTGAATAATTGATTCTTTAGATTGATTTAGAATGATTCTGCAATTTTTAAACTAAACTAACTACAGGGACATATTAAATATTTCTAAATACCAATTTTGTTTAAAATTGACACATTTTGCCCTGGGTGGATAAATGTTGCCAGATCTTTACTAAAATAAAACCAGGGCCTGTAGAGTGTTTTTTTATTATACATTTTTTTTTAAATAATTCACTGCCTTTTCTCTTTTTCTGTAACTGCATTATCTTGATGTCATAATCTGGAAATAATCCATCTGTTGGAATCCAGTATATAATTGATATCGATTAAATATAAAATACGAATTTCTAATGTGAGATGAAGCTTGATGCTAGACACTGAGATTATTAAATATGTGCACTTCGTTTGTTTTTTTATATTATGCTATGTTTATTGTGTGAATTTGATACAAATAAACAAATCCCCTCGAAGCAGCTTTCATCTGGTCATTACTGGGGGGGGGGAGAGATAGTTTTGATTGCACACAGGTACAGAGCAGCCCATGTGATTTAAACCGCAAGTCAGTGATTCTGAGTTTGGTCCAACAGAGAAGACAAGTGTATTTATTATAGTATATATTCACGTGTGTTATTTCAGCATCGGTAAAGCAACAAAACAAAAGTCTTAACAAGCGAAAGGTTTAGTCTGTACAGGCCTTCAGCTAGACTGCAGAAAAAACCACTGATGGCTATTTACACCATGTAAACACACCCTCCGTACGATTTCCGTTACACACTGGGAACGAAAGACATCTTCAGAACGTGTTTCTCTGGATTTCTAACCGTTAGGTGGGTTTCTGGGAGTAAATCCGGCGCTGTTGGAGGAAACACGATCCCGTTCAGCTGCAGTCGTACCGCCATGGTTTATTTTTATACATCGACGTCGTCGGTTTTAGAAAATCAGATCATAGTTTCACAGTTATTGTTCTCACCACTGTAGGTGCTTCATCCCGAACTCGGTTCTCTTCACGACACACTCGTACATCAAAAACCAGGGTTTTGGAACCAACAGCGCTGTAGGTTAATACAGGGTTTTAATTCTAAGGCGATCTAATGCGATTCTTTCATCTGTGGACTGCGATCGATCATACGGTCCACTTTAGACACCTGAAAAGAAAAAACAAGAAAAAAATCAAATGCAGTCTGGATGAACAGAGTGAAACAAACACAGTCAATCATTAGTCTTTTTTGGTTCATGGATTTACAGTTGCATTAAAAATAATAATCCTGATCGTATGGACCAAGACTGATTCATTTTCACTTCAGGGAGAAATATAAAAAAAAAAAATGGAAAAAAGCGCGTTTTAGAACGATGGTATAATTGAATGTTCTCACACGGGGTCTTCTGCAATATAACGCTGAAACATATCCGAGTTGCTGTAAAAGCTTCACGTTATATATTGTGATAAGCGGTCGTGCGTTACCGTGTCTCGTGATGTGTCGTCAGGCAGCGTACGCAGCAGTAGCGAGCGCCGCAGGACACGCAGGTGTAGTTGGAAGGGAAGCCGCAGATGGCGCAGAAGTGACGATGGGGGAGTTTTGACGGCTCGGCGCAGGCTGTCAGGTAGTTCGGACCATCGCTCACACTCAAGTCCTAGATAGAGAGAAAGAGAGGGAGAGAGAGGGATAAACTGATATTACTTCATTCTGTTACTTAAATGTATATTATACTTTTTTTTTCTACACATATTTGCCATAGAAATGTACAATTTGTTGTCATGCCAATAAAACCAATGAATAAAAGAATTAGAATTGAGAGAGAAATAAAACCATGTTCAAAGCAAAAATGTATTTTAGATTTTCATTCTTTCTTTCCTTCTCAATCATTGAATGACAAAGAATGACTTAAATCAAGTCATTCTTTCTTTCATTTGCTCAAATGACCCTTTGACTTTTTCTCAGGGGGGAAACAGCTGACAGCTTCCTAACATTGCTGGGAAATTAGAAAAAAAAATGTATAGAGCTTCAGCTAAGCAGATGGATTTTTTTTCATTTATTTCCTATTTTTGCTGCCCTGAAAACATCACACTGTGTATTCGGTCTCTAAACGCTTGCGAGTGCCTCACCTCCTCCTCGAGCAGGGCCTGGAAGTTCTTCCGGAAGCGCTGCTTGAAATGGTCGCCTCTGGTTTTTTTCCTCCGTTTTCCTTATGAGATACAACAAAAACACAGACGTGTCCAGTTAAAGAACGGGAGCAAAAGGCTAAAACAAAGGCGCAGAGATCTCGCGTGTGAACAGACGTCAACACAAAAGAGTTCTTTCGGAGTAGTGAAGATGAACGCCATGTCGACCCTCCCTGGGGTGTGACCCATGATAATTAATACAGATGTTCTCTGGGCTGGAAACATCACTCACGCAGGGTTTTATATATTTTGTATAGAACCAAAGAAGAACCTGTTACATTTCCAAACCGCCCTTTTTTCCGTTCAGCATTGATTCCACATAGTTTTATCTTTATTTACAAATGAAATCCAGTACTTGGACTCTCACAAACCTCATCATTGCACCATGGCACTTTTATCAATAAACAAATTTTACACAGATGTCAAAAAAGTTCCCCGGTCTATAGAAGGCGATGCAAATTAGAGGTCTATACTGACACAATCACAGGATCACGCTTATTCCCTGCGCTCAGTTTAGTTTTAATAGGATATTTAATCCAAACTGTTGGCTTCTGCACTTTGTGCCCTGCTGGGAATTACAGCCAATCAGACTCCCAGAGAAAGTGCAGTCATAACACAGATCAAAGAGAAAAAGCTGTGTTTAAAAATGATCATTTCACCGCCTCTCCTGACCGCACGTCTCTGAGTGTAGCTCATACCGGGTTCATCGCTCTCGTCGAAATGCGGCAGGCGCTTGACCGGCGGCGGGAGACTCGCGTGCGGGTCGTCCTGAAAGTTGTCCTTCTCCAGTGCCTCGAGCTGGCGAGTGAGCCTCCTCTGCCGGGTCGCTACATCCAGCACACGCCGCTGACTCGGGTCCTGAGAGCGCACTGAAGGAAAACCAAGAATTAAATGTTTGGCAACACAATTCTAAACATTACATCAGGAGTAAACCAGCCACCTGCCCAAAACCATCCCAAAAGTGAAGCATGGTGGAGGCTGCATCATGCTGTGGCGATGTCTTCCACAGCAGGAACTGGGAGACTGGTCAGAGGTGATTGAAAGTTGAATGGTGCTAAATACAGAGATTCTCCCATAAGCTTCCTTGGACCTTAGACTGGGCTGAAAGTTTATCTTCCTACATGACAACGACGCTGAACACACAGGCAAAACAACACACCAGGGGGATAGAGATGACTCCTGAATATCCTAGAGTGGCTCAAACTACTGAATATATCTAGAGGGACCTGAACGTGGATGTCCACCAACAATCCCCATCCAACCTGCCCCAGTTTGAGAGGATTTGCCCTGAAATATGGCAGAAAATCCCCCAATCCAGGTGTGGAAATCTTGTGTCAAATCCAAAAAGACTTGAGGTTTCAGGAAATAAATTAATGAGGAAATTATTAATAAGTTTAGTTTTAGGCTACAACATAAAATTTAAAAAATAAAGAGGGTCTGAATACTTCTTGAATGCACTATATATATATATATATATATATATATATATATATATATATATATATATATTTTTTTTTTAATATTTATATTTTTCTCATAATAATTTATAATAATGTAAACGGAAACATGAATATTGACCAATTTGGCTCAAAGAGCAGCTTTTTTATTATTAATAAATCAGTTACAGAGTAAATAAGATTATAACCAGCTAGCTAACAAACGTTTAAACAAAATATTAAACATCATCCAAACGTTTTCGACAAAATAAATAAATAAACAAACACACACACCAACCTGCGATTTTCTTCTCCGCCATTTTCAAAATCATGCCGCTACGGCGAGCCGAAGAGAACAAACCAGATGCGTTTCGTAAAATGCGTTCCTGAAGTTTGAGGAGTAACAGAACATGATAGAAGAATCTAAATGAGAAAATTGAGTAGATTGTTGTTTAGTTTTTTTTTTTTTTAAGTTTTTGTTTGTTGGTCATATGTAAATTATTCATAAATATTGGCATACAGTTACAGCTGAAATACAGAGTGAAAAATTTCTAAAGAATTTAGAGGTAATAATGAAATTCTAATTAAATAATGAAAGAGTCAGTGTGATGTTGTGCAGAAGATCTGTATTACTGGAAAATTTGCCTAATATGTAAATACCCCCAACACACACCACCACCACCACCACCACCCAACATTTACAGTCATGTCTAATTTTATTTATTTATTTATATATGATGCCATTGCGTATGTCAAATAAAAAGATTGTAAAAATAAAAGTGATCTTATTGCATGACTTTATCCCTGTGTATGACCTGTATGATCTGTACTGGATAATATTTAACAATTGTTAATTGCTCAAAAACAAAAAGTGAAAGTAAAATAATCAGAAAGATTCTCTGACGCGTTTACAGTAAAAGTGTTGAGCTTTATACAGGGGATTCTCGGAAATTTCTGGTTGTAGTATATACACATATATCCAGTCACTAAAAGAAATGGCGACAGCAACAATGGGTATGTTAATGTTACGTTATTGTGTTTGTATTGTCTTTTTTTGTGTGTTTAAAGGATGTTGTTTGGTTCTCTGATGGTAAATAAATGGGGTGCTATTTAGCTCTTATATATTTTTTTATTTTTATTTTATTTATTTGTTTATTACTGTTTAAAAATGGTGATTGGTAAATCTATGATAGGAATTCAATTTAAAATAATTTTTTGTCTATTTTTATTTATTTATTTCCTACCTCCCAATTTTTTTTTTTTTTTTTTACCATTTTGATGAGTTGAAAGTTGAGGAATATTTTTTAAAAGGTATTAAATCCACAAAATGAGGTTAACCAAGACCCGTGTTAACGATATGAGTTTTAAAATAAAAGAAATAAAAAAATTACATTTACTTTCAGTCAAAATGTAAGTAAAAGTTTTACTTTCAAAATGACTTCTGGGGTGAACAACACATCACCACAACAACTACAGAAATAGGTGTGTGTGTGTGTGTGTGTGTGTGTGTGTGTGTGTGTGTGTGTGTGTGATTTCTAATTATTCAGGCTTTTATTCAGTGTATTATAATATTTACAGTATTGTATTTTAGTTTTTTTTGTTTTATGAATATAGAAAATAATTCTAAGTAAGTCATATTGTTACAGACAGTTCTTTATGTAAATGTAATGAATTATTTTTCAGTGTGTTTTTAAGACTTGGGACATTAACTCCTTGAAATATTACTTTTATTGTTCATAAAGTATCCTGAATTGTGCAATATGGCTAAAATAATCACAGGAATGAATTATATTATATTCTGGTGACTGATCATTTGGTGTTTCTCTGCAATTCATTTTTATAGCTCATAACCATCCTCCTCAAAAATACTACACATTAGGAAATGATGTGGGCATAGTGAAGAGACTTGAAGAACTAATACCAGGTTTGCAGGAGGTGCAGTTTTTGGAGGAGTGTGATATAATTTTCTTTATTTGGTCTGCTTTTTCACAAGCTAGAATTGGCATAGAAGCAGCAGTGAAGATCCTTAACACTCTACCAGGTAATTCACTCACTATTTCAATACATGTCTAATATTTAACATAGAGTCTGTGTGGAATCCATGAAGGTTAAGGAATATTCTGACCAAATATTGGGCTGAGTGGTGTAAGTGCTTTAGCAGCACTATTGGTTACGTTTGTACATTTATGGCCTTAACTTTTGAACTATGTGTCCAAAATGTAAAAGCCGAACATGTAATGTAAATGTAAACTCCAAAGTGGCAAAATGTCAAAATCTTTTATGATGAAACTTCTATATGGTTTGCCCGTAGTAGACCAATAAATCTGATAGCAAAGCTGACAAAAACAGAAAGCAAGATTATATCTCAGCAACATCCATGCACACTCACAAATCTTGGTGAGAATCTTCAGGACAATGCAGTGAAGCTAGTCAAGAACAGTATCAATCATGACCACTGGTCTAAATAGAAACAAACAATGCCATAGGTACAACAGATGTAGCAGCAATGCTACCATGTTGCCAATTTCTAGTTTTCTAGACCTTTCCTTGTTCAGTCAGAAAATCCCACAATATCATTCATAATGTAAAGATACAAATCACTCTAGAATCTCTTTGGCTAAACCCATGGTCATCTGATTGCTTAAGCAACTATTGTAGCTTATATGTGAATATGCGGCTCACCAAGTCTGGGTGCTTGGCCCTTAAAAATTCTGCTTGCATGTTTAATTGACTTTGTTTTGTAACTTAATTTATAGTAATTGTTGCGTTTGGATGGCTGGTATCAATTTTATCTGATACTCTGAGCAACATCTCAGTGGCTATATTTCTGTACTCTGATAAATTTATTAAACCCTTTCTCAAATATCTTCATTAAAAGGAAACAAACCTGCAGTGCTAGTGGTGCTTCATCAGACGTTTGAGTCAGAGAATGTTGTACCAGACAGCAGCAAAGCTGTAAACAGAGATAATACAACCACGGTCGACTGTCTGTTAAATGAAAATCAGGAATTGCTGCTGTGTTCCAAAAATGATGAAGCACTGTCCAAAATGATAGAGTTGATACATCCTGTGGTAAAGATTTCTTCTATTTTTCTTCTATCACTATTTCTGGTGATTTTCATACTTTACAACAAAATTAAATCATTATCTTTATATTTTAACTCTTCAAATCTCTTGGAAATGTTCAAACGATACATTTTACAGGACGGTTTAAGAAGGACACCAGAACAAAGTGCAGGTTAGTCACATTGTTACAAACAGTTCGAAACGTTCAATACAACACTCACTTTTATTGTTAAATCATTAACCCGAATCGTGCAATACAGATAAAATTGTCCCAGAAATTAAATCATATTATATTGACTGATCCTCTGGTGTCCCTCTGCAATTTATATTTTGTTAGCTCAAGGCCAAGTTGTGCACCAGATGTTGGAGCATCCTGTTCAAAAATATTTCACTCTGACATTTGGAAGCCCATTAAGACATGGTGTGCAAATGCACATGCAACTTCAAAAATCAATACTGGGCCTGCAAGAGGTACAGAATTTGGAGGAGTGTGATTTCATTCTCGTTTTCTGCTCTGCTTTTTCACGGAGTGGAACTGAATTTGAAGTAGCAGTGAAGATGCTTAACACTATACAAGGTAATTTATGCATTATTTCAACAAATGTGTAGAATTTAACAGTCAGTGTAGAATCAATACAGTATAGCACTGTGAAGCATTAGATAGAAAGAATTATCTCTAGACAAATCCACAAACATTCCAAGACAAATAGCATCTTTAGGTTATGCATGTAACCTTGGTGCCCAAAGGAATGAGGTGCTGAGTGAACAACGCTTCGTGAACACCTCTGCATGGCCACGCTCCAAACCACATGTGTAATCGGTCCAACGCAAAAACGCCACTTTGCCGGCAGGGTGACATCATGACCAGGAAGCTATAAAAGCACATGCCATGAACACGGCGCTAGCTTTGAAAGGGATGGAAGCAATTGCAAGAATGCAGGGTGTCTGGCACCAAAATGATCTCCGCAGGGAGACCCTTCTTATATGGACAGTAGAAGACAACAGCTGGTCCAACTTTCTCCACAAGGCAGTTCTGTGGACGTATGAGTCTAGTGCTTGCACGAGACACACCTGGTTAAGCTTCTCCTGGTCAGGGGCCTGAAAAGGATGAGGATAGAATGCCTGACTGGTCATGGGGCAGCTGAAGGAACCTTGGGGACATACCCCTGCCTGGGGTAGAGAAAGGCACTAGCTATGCCTTGGGTGTTCTCCAGACTGGAGGTGGTCACTGAAATGTGTGAAGGTCACCAACTCTCTTTAGAGATGAAATGGCCAGTAGAAACACAGTCCTAACTGTCAGATATCTTAAGGGCACCTGGGGGACCCCCTGGTTAAAGATGGTGGTCCTCAGATCTGTCATCTCCCTGGGCTTCGACCTAGGCCATCACCTAACATCCCTGCGACGCTGACTTTTTTTTAACTCCCGATGCCCACTCATACTGGGCTGGGGCTGCGCACACTGAGCAACCCCATGAGAGTAACGCCTGTCTCTTTCCCACCTGAAACCTGTCGATGTCCGTAGTAACAGTGAGGCCAGTCGGCACGAAGGGGACTTCCAGTAGAACGGCTCAGTCCCTATCAAAGAGATCGTCTCGAATCCCTCTGTCAGATCCATTTGCATACCCCATGACCTCTAACGACACTTTGACTCAGCGGAATTGGGGCCAGAACCTTGAGGCATGCTTACTGGTCGTGACGTCACCCCACTGGTGACGTCGTATTTTTTTGTTGGACTGAATACACAAGTGGTTCAGAGCGTAGTCATGCAGAGGCGTTCCGGAAGCGTTGTTGACACAGCTCGAGTTCCTGAAGGGGAAACATACATCATTACAGGTTACAGCAGTAGAGGCAGTTGTAGCATTACTGCTACCCTGCTGCCCAATTGTTCTTTTCCACCTACAAACATTGGAGAACTCCAACACTGCACATTTACACATACAGGCACTACAGAGCAGTGAGGGACTGAACAAAATGTAGTTTAATAGAAACAAGATTACAGATACCAGATGGCAGTCAGCAATGCAAATTATCACTCAATGGTTTCAGCTTTAAATTAACTTGTATTTTTGTCCAATGTTAAAGTGCAACACACATAATGCTTTCGCTTTCTTGTTTGTTGTATTGCTGCGTTTAAATGGCAACAAATAAAGCAGAACTGTTAAATCAAATAAACTCATTATTAAATGTTTACATCCAAAGGTAATAAACGTGCAGTTCTGGTGATGCTTCATAAATTTGATCCAGAACATAATGTACCAAAAATCACAACTGCAGACAGGAGGAATACAACTGCAGTTAACTGTCTGTTTAATGAAGATCTGGAGCTAATGCAGTGTTCTGAAAATGAAGAATCACTGTCAACAATAATTAACTGGCTTTATCCTGAGGTGAGTTTTGTTTTGTCTTCAAAACGTATGATTATTCTATATTGATTAGAGAATTACACATTATTAGAGAACAACAAAATTAAATAGAATAATCTCTAAATTTTAGTGGTCAAACAACTTAAACATTTTCTGAAAGAGTCAGTAATGTTACTGACATTTGCTAACAAGATGTATTTGACAGAAATCTTCAAAAATGGAACCAAGTAAAAGTCAGCGTAAGTAACAAAGTTACAGCCATTTTATTATTATACAAAATGAAACACTACCAAATATTTGATCAAAATGAGATTATTGTGTTGTTCAGTTTCATCTAAGCCCAAATCATTAAGTAGAGCTGAAATAGTCCCAAGAATCAATAATATTGACTTATCATTTGGTGTCACTCTATAATTTATTGTTCTTTAGCTCACGCCTTTCCCAATTACCAGATGCTGAAGTGTCCTCCTATAAAACACTTCACTCTTACCACCGGAGAAACATTAGGACAAGATGTGAGCATTGAGAAGAAGCTTCAAAATCTAATACCAGGTCTGCAGAAGGTGAAGAATTTGGAGGAGTGCGATTTCATTCTGGTTTTCTGCCCTGTTGTTTCACGAGCTGGAACAGATATTGCAGCAGCATTAAAGAAGCTTAGTACACCACCAGGTACATCATTAAATATTCCAATTCTGTTTGTTAATGCACATGTGCTCTTGTGTGAGATTTGAATTTGTTTTTGTTGTCACTGTGTAAAGTAAGTTGTAAAGTATAGATAAATGACTGACGATTTCAGCAACTTTGTTAATACTATGTGTCAATTTGATGGGCGAAATGAAAAAATGTTATTTGTCCTCATTTTGAATCTTTCAGTTTGAGTTTTACATACATAAAATATCCACTAAACTCCTAATGTCTCCAAAAAGGTAACAAACCCGCTGTTCTGGTGGTGCTTCATCACACATTTGATCCAGAATATGTAGCAGTAGACAGCAGCAGAGCTGTAACCAGAGAGAACACGGTCACGGTCGACTGTCTGTTCCATGAAGATCAGGGATTACTGCAGTGTGGAAAGAATAAAGAGGCTTTAACCTCAGTTTCACACTGGATTGAGACTCGGGTAGGTTTGTTTTAAGTTTTCAAATTGTTTTGTTCAATTTCTATCTAACTATTCCACACCCACTCTGCCTTTTTATTTGCACATGATTGGGTAGTCCATAGTGTTACTAATATAATGATTGTTTTTGTTTCTCTGGTAAGCAGGTAGCACCAAAGACCAAGAAATGGACTATATCCAATTTGATTAAGCCAAAAAAATTTTAAAAGCACCATGGAGCCTCTGAGTTGACGTTAGTCATTTTTAGTAAGTTGTGGCCACAAGCTATTACTGTGATTGCAATTAGGTGATTATGACTTAATATATCGTCAAATTCTATATTCACTGTTGATGCAACATTAGCATATCCTATATAACTACCGCATATGTAAAATCTCATTATTGAAGTGTAATTTCCACTGCACTGTGTTTGTTTACATATAATCCTAGTTTTTATGGTCCTCTTTGCACAGTACTGTATATTCAGAGTATACAGTAGGTTTACTGGTCTCTTGTGTTATGTGTATTGTCTTGTGTTGTATGTCCATCTTGTTCATGTTCATGCTTATCTTAATCATATTATGTTAATATGATACTCATATTAACATACAACTAAAGCCAAATGTTTTTTCACAACAAATTATAAAGCAATTCTGATATTAGATGAATGAGATAAATCTGGATTAAACTGAATACTGAACTTGTGGCTACAAAGCAAAATAATAATTCATGGCAGGACTTTTCTAAAATGATCACAGTTTAAGACTAAGTAAAGATTTTGTAACAAACGGCATTAAAGCATAAAGGATTTCTAAAGTCAATTCTCTTAAAATGTAGATATTTGTAGCCGTTTTCTTTTTCTTAGAAAAAGAAATCACTTTCAAATAGTTCTTCTGTAATGGGTTTCAATGGTGTTTGTTCATTAGCATTTAACAGTTTGTAAATGTTGTTTATTTTGTGTATGTTTGCAGGATGATAAAAATTCTGAAAAGAGTAACAGAACCGAAACTTGTGAATTTGACAAGATTTGAAATTCACTTAAGCTACATGTTCTCTTATACTGGCTGTAAAATAGTCCTTTATATTAAGGAAACTTCTGACAAATATTAGCAAGATAACAATAACAATTTTATTAACACTATTGAATGTTGTTTTATTCAGTAAAATGTTTCTTGGGAATGGGTTCAAAACGTTCCTGAACCTAACAGTAAGTGATTTTTTAAAATATATTTACCTCATACTTAATTCAAGGATTGAACATGTTTAAAATCTAAAATGTGTTTTATTTCTCTTCACCTGGAATGAAGAATCCATGTTCTGCCTGGACCATCTGCCAGACCCTGAAGGACCTTTGATTCATCTTAAAGTGTTTTAACTGACGCACAACTGCACAGTAGCTTAATAAATCACCATTACAAAATAAATAAATGAATAAAACATGCATATTTTTATTATATATATTATACCTTTCATTATGACTAATGTTTGTAGTACTGCTAAATACAAGTTTCCTTATGACTCATGTTTATTTGTGGCTGTGGTCTTCCTACTTCAACCTTCTAATTTATTTATGATCAGTGGAAACTGTAATAGACTATATGATAGATACAATATGAGTAAATGAAATAATTCTAATAAGCAGTTACATGTATTAGTATGTGATAATAAATGTCAAAAATGAAACCCTAGGGGGCGTGTTGCTACAATAAAAACAACAGCAAGTGGCCAACATTAATACTTGTATTAATTTAGTGAGTAGACATTTTACATTCATTAATAGTTTCAAAAAAGAGAAATGTTTATATTATCGATTGCAATAAATCAAATGTAATTCAGTCGTAAAGAGTAATTTATTTACATCTTCCTTTTTGCAGTTAATAAAACATAAGATCTTAATCACAAGATCATAAAGGAATCTTAAGTGTTAAAATGTCAACATTTTTGCAATGGAAAATGTCTCTCTTGTCCATTAGCATATAATAATAACGTAAATAATAACAACTTGTTGAAGTTGCAGCCAATATTATCCTGCAACTGTACATACCTACTTAATAATAGAGTTTCGAGCTGAGATGATGTGAAAGTACTTCATGGAAAACTGTTTGTCCATAAGATTCTGAACGTGAATATGCAACACTCGAAAATACATTTATTTACATAATTGTTTAAAAACTGATTCATTGATAACTAAGAAAAAATTTAATCAAAAACAAACACAATCAACCTTTTTGTTTATGTCTTTGAAGCTGCTTCTCAGTAAAGTGTTTGAATAAATGTGTTACCTTTTTAAATATTTCTGCTGTACTAGATTATATGATTGCATTGATAAATTTCTGTGTTGAACAGATTAGAACTAGTAATTGATTTTCAGGACAGGACAGAGCAATTTCTGAAAAGGTTTGTAAATTGCAAACATGACTGTAAATATATATAAATATCTGTTTATCTCATTTATTGTTTAGAACTATATTGGCCATTGTTGATAAAGAATGTAACGTCATACCGTGAGGTGAAATTCATAACGGTGGTAACGATCACACTGTCGGTCGAAATCACACAGTTTTCATTTCGACTTTCATCTATCAGGGACATGTTACAAGCCAAACAACTTTCTCAATCAGCCTGCTTCCACCATAGATACAGCAGATATGTTGTGGTAAATCTTAGATAAGCTTTCAATTCCGAATAATCTAACTAGAAGAGCCATCGCTAAACCAACAAAAAAACAAAAAAACAGCTTATCATTTCAAAGATATCAAAACTTTCATCCTCGCTTTCTCGATATGCAGTCATGATGAAAAGTTAGTACACCCCCCTGTAATTGATCATGGCCGAACATGGTGAGAACCTTAATTAAAGCATGGTGTACTTTTTTCCCCAAGATTACTTCATTCAGTCAGCCAACCTTGTTGGTCCCAAAAAATGCCTCTGCTGAGCCTCTCCCCTATTCTGACTTCCCTTCATTGTCTAATGATCAACAGATAGAAATATGCACATGGCTCAGGTGAAGCTTTCTGTAGAGAAGTAGATGAATATAGTAAAACAAAGTGAACAGTGCCAGAATTTTGAGTTGAAGCTGCAGTCTTTAGATTTTGCATTCAATATGTAACATGCTGCAATGGTTTGACTGAAAAGCATCAAAGAAATAAAATGTTAATACACATTTCATGACTTTTTTTTTTTTTTCCTTTCAGAGAATCTATTATAGAAGAGTTTGTACCACCACCACCAACAAGGTCTTGAGTTTGAATTTGCTTTTACATTTCTTTACAGGATAATACACTCACAAGGTTATACATATACTGTATGTTTATTTAGGCATTGTTTAAATAGACCTTCTGCCCTGTGATTATTCAGGGTTAAATAATTCCTTGTATTTTATTCGCTGAAATACAGGAGGACCAAGGAGCATCAGCTGACATTAAGAATCAACCGTTTTGCTTCTTCTTTACAATCTGAATCATCCAAATAAAGTCTTTCGTCTCATTCATTCACGTCAGTGTATCATTGCAAGAAGAACAAAGACCTGTGACCTTATAAAATGGATTTATTATTGGTATTTCTGCATTGAGAAAAAAATACAGAGACAATAATTCAGGACATTTCCTAATATAATGCAGAATATCTAAAACAAACACATTCTCACTGTACATATGGTAAAAATATAAGCTTTTGCCATCTATTAAAAGTGTTTCGCAGTACATGGTTTGGTTTGGTTTGTACACATGAAAAAAACGGGTACAACCACATTCGTGTGGTTTTCTTCTAACAAAAATAAAATGAAGAACATGAAGAGTGGTTGGTACAATTTTGTGTTCATTTTGTGTTCAAAGGCTGCAATAATTCAGAGTTTGACTCTAAGTGCACCAACTGCAGTAGAAGCTCTATTGATGGCCTTTAGTAAAAATGTAGGCAAGAAAATTAAACTTCATATATGAATTTTTGAGGCATAATGTGTATCTTGGTATCCTAACATTAAGTTTAAAATTTGCTTTCCTCTATTTCTTTTTTGTTTTACCATCAGGTATTGGTGTTTCTTTCCAGGCAGACAAAGAACATCAAAAACCTACACTAGTTTTTTCATAATTTACACCCAGTTCACAAAACATTTAATATGTTTTATATATAACCCTTAAACATTTAATGTATGGGTTTTTGGTTTTAGTTGTTTAAGTAAAAATCTATAAAAAATGAAAAAATGCAACTTTCATGTAGTTTGGGAAGAGAAACTACATGTAGAAGGAAGTGTGGTTTAGACATTGTGCTGTGTGGGTGTATGCGTGATCTTTGAAACATGTATATAAGGTTGCACTTCATCACTAAGTAAAACATCTCCAGCCTTCATTGAAGTATCTGGGTTCCTTTTTTGTCTGGTCATGTCGTGAGTATTTTTTAGACAATGGAACTGCAACAGAGAAGTGCTGTGTCAATGAATGTGTATGATAATTCAGATGAACAAGCAAAAACTGAGGACATATACCAATGTCTGCAGACCCCACATACAGCACCTGCAAGAAAAAGTTCAGGTAAGAAAAGGGTGACTAAATGTAAAGATAAGTGAACAAACCAATGGATTCTTGAATGAAAGATGTCTTCGTGTGACTTTATACTTGTGGAAGTAGACCAGAAACTGGAATGATTTCTGGTTAATTTTGTATTTTTTTGTAAATGTAATTTCATTTGTATATCATTTTAATTGCCTTTCAAATCTAGGGCAGAAGATAAAAGTTCTACTTTTCACCATAATCATTGTCTTACTGACCGCCAATCTTTCAGTCACTGGGATGAACTGTGAGTTTTGTTCACTTTATCTGGTAAATGTGTGCATTGCTGTGAAAGGTTATAAGCAAATTTACATCCAAGAGAGAAAAATACCATTCTTCAGATTAAAAGTGAGAATGTAATTTAGACAAATATAAACATAAATATATGTAATCTTTATTTGAGCAAAATTTCGGATCTGTAGATAAAATAACTAACAACAATGAATTTTTTTTATTCATTTAGTCAGGTTTGTTATTTAACGACAGCTTTAACTAAAATATATTTAATATATATGTTGTCATGTTTCAGTGGTTAGTGGTTGGAGTGGGTTTTGAGCGGGGAGATTAAAGTACACAGTGCACTCTGGTTGTAGTAAAGCAACTGATTATAAACAGATTAAACAGAATGAACAAAAAATGTATTCTATAATGTACTGATGAATTCTATGATGTTTAAAATCTTGATTGTTTTATCACTGAGCTTAACCTATGCATCTTCTTGCCTTGGTGCATTGCAGTGTCTTTAACTTTCATCAGTGGCAGAAACCCATTTTTTTGCCCTTTTTGGTGCCTTAATTGTTTCTATGTTTAGTTTGTGTGACAAAAACGATGAATGAAACTTAATTTTGTCACGAACAACCACTGCACCATACAGAATATATATATATATATATATATATATATATATATATATATATATATATATATATATATATATATATATATATATATATAGGTAGCGGTAGTAACCATATTTTTTAGGGTCTTAAAGATTTCCAATCTAACAACATACAAAAATCTGAAGCACTAAACTGATAAAAAAAACAAATAATGGCATTGCAATATAGTTGTAATAAACAAATGTAATTTTTTTTAGACCACCACTCAAAACAAACTGGGGCAGAAATGATGAACTACCAAAAGTCTACCAAAGGTACATTTCCAATTATTTCTCACTGTGCATATGAACCATAAAGTTACTTTATTGTGGCTGATAAACAGAGGTGGAAAAAGTAATAAAATATTGTACTTAATAAAAGTACTGCTATTTCAATGACATTTTGCGTAAGATCAAGTTACGAGTATAAAAATTTACTGAAGTAAAAGTAAAAAAGTAGTTCATTACTGAGTTTTTTCATTACTTTTTTTAACAGCTGGTGGTGGGGGATTCTAGTGCACCCCAGGCCTCCTCATACAACATCAGTAGCCGACGTTACTAACACCCATATTACTGAATAATTAGAAAACTCCACAAGCACACTCCAAAATTTAGGCGAACATCTTCCCAGAAGAGTGAAGGCTATTATAACAGCAAATGGGGACTAAATGTGGAATGGGATGTTCAGGTGTTGTCAATCTATTGTCCATTTAGTGTATGAGTATCATACCTGTACATAAATGTTTTTTAAACATATGGGTGTGATGTGTCAGGTTTCCACATATTTTGGATCGTACAGTACATGTAAAACAGAAAACATCATATGATATTTTCTGTGATCTTCCAGAGAGCTGGTATCTCCATGATGAAACATTCTATTTGTTCTGGAGTAACCAGGGACAGTGTGAGATAGCTAAACGTTTTTGTGCAGAAAGGACGGCCAATCTCGCAACTGTTACAACATTCAACAAGGTACACACACACACACACACACACACACACACACACACACACACACACACACACAAACTGTAGGCATTTACTGTAACAGAGTTGAACAAAGCCTGTGAAGCCTTTAATAGTTTTCTTAAGAATGTAGTTTGTGTTAATGCTTTTGATGTTCAGTGAAGCTTCTAGAACCACAAGCCACAACATCTGCTTTTTTGTTTCGATCACTCACTTCGAGCCTATAGATAGCTGCTTAAAACATGCATACAAGTGTGTATCTGCAAAAACATCTCTTGTGGTGAGAAGTTCAGTTTTACCCATTTGAATCTTTCAATTAATCAAATCTTGAAAAATTTAGATTTAAGCTTGGAGTAATCTAGAAAAGGTTTGTTTTATGTTCACTCTACTGGACACCATGGGGCTGCAGGAAAAACAAATACTTTGCTACGCTATCTAATCCGACTGGGTAAGCTAAGGGAACTAGCATACCCAGCTTCAACAACAATAGCTCCCAAATAACACTTTATTTACTTTAACAATTGGTTTGCACTGTTCCAGCAAGAACATTGGGCACACTGTTGGTGTGTACAGAATAGTGTTGCTGTTAATGAACTTTCCCAGAGTTTCCACTGCATGATAGTAAAAACGTCCTGTTTATGCCTTCTTTCAAAAAAAAAAAAGAAATCTGTCAGTGTCTGTACATACAGTAGGTGTACAGAAAAACTGTAAAACTGTGAAAGATTGTACGGGTCATGTCCTAATTCTGTTTCATTGGTCTCCTGAATGTGTGTGTGTGTGTGTGTGTGTGTAGGACTGGCTGCTGTTACAGATCAATGGAAAGCGCATGCTAGTGAAAAAGGACCAGCCCAAAAGAATATCAGAAGATAGCTCTGGAGATGGTTTTTTAATCCATGAGGTAACTACTATACCCTTATCACGTCGCTATTTTCAGTATTTTACATCACGATTGCTGCATCATATACCAGCTGGATTTACAGCGAATGTAATAGAATGAAACATGACTTGGTGTGCTGCTATAATGAATGTTTAGGTCTCTTACCAGCCTTTAATAATACATACAAATACAGTTTGTCATGTTACTGACTAACCCCAAAGCATAAATCCCTGAGTCCTAAAGATTTTCCTCCGTCTGAAACCTTATATTTAATGTGCTGACACTAGCAACTTCTACTGAAAATGTTACTGAAACTGTTTCCTCATAAACTGCTTTTGGACAATGTTCATTATTAAAAGCTCTCTACAAATCTACAAATACAATTAAACTGAACTTAATTGAATATTGGTTTCAGATTGCAAAATAAACTTTACATATGTTTTACATAAAAAAGTACAAAAAATAAATGAATAAATAACAGAGAATTTATACTGTTAATGGTTAAGTATGCAACCAATAAAATTTTAATCTGAAATTATATATTGCAGTTTGAAGTTTAAAAGTTACAAAGAGACATTTTTATTATAAAAAACAATCAGTATTTAAAAATGCGATTTTGAGCAATCGGCATGATTACATGAACTTTTGTTCCCTAATTAATATTTGTCATACAAAAAATGGGAACATTCCACCAGTCCTGTGTATATAATATATTCAGATAAAATATAAATAATACAGCATGTTAATAACTGGGATCAAATCTCTTTTCAGGATTTTCATATCGATGGTGTCGATGATGATGATGATGATAATGATGATGCATATGACTGTGACTTCTTTGGTGAGACCCCTGACACCAAGATGGGTGAAGGATGGGTGTGTGAAAAAGCAGCACAAAAACATACCTAAGTAATATTGTATTTTATATTTTATAACATACCTAAATGTTAAATGACATACCTAAGTAATACTGTGTTATATATATATGTGTGTGTGTGTGTGTGTGTGTGTGTGTGTGTGTGTGTGTGTGTGTGTGTGTGTGTGTGTGTGTACTGAAGAAAATAGGTGTCTTCAGCATTTTGCTTAAACATTGGAGCCTGTGAAAGTTTATTTACACGTGTCTTCCATATATGTTTGGCGCATACATTTATTAAATACAATTATTAGTCATAACTGTTTGTGTTTTTGGTTGTAATAACTCATATAAAGATTATAGTGTGATCATCACAATATTGCCTCGTCATGTTTCTCTATAACATTTATCGGACTGCCACTGATGCACTGTTATACAGCATTGCACAAAGGCTTATTATACAATTCATGACCATAAACAACAGGGAAAAGTAGTAATTTTTAAGGATTACATGATCCATCACATTAAATTATGGTTCCATAACCTCAAAAGACTGTAGAAGACTGTAGAAAGATCATTACTCATAATCTTATGTTCCAGTGCTCATGTTAGTTCTCATTCTCCAGTGTTCTGTATTGTTTGAAGACTATAATCACACTCTTGATGTCACTCAAATGAGGATGGGTTTCCCGTTTGAGTCTGGTTCCTCTCAAGGTTTCTCCCTCACAACATCTAAGGAGGTTTTTCCTCGCCACAGTCGCCATGGCTGCTCATCAGGGATAAACACACATTGTTCAACTCTTAAATTCTGTAAAGCTGCATTGAGACAATAAACTCAAATACTCAAAGATTTAAATAAACTTGACTTGACTTGACATGAGTTGCATAAACACCCTAATGGCTTTTCTTCTGTAATTCCTATTTAATCCAACAAAATCATTTGCAGCACTATTGTATGAGTCCGGTTGCCAGGTCTGTGACACAGACAAGAGTAGATTTATTTCTCTCCAGAAAATTTTGTAAGAATCAATTATAGATTTTTTTGGGTAAATTCTCAGTATTTAGATGCTCCCAATACGTTTTCTACACTGGTTTTGAGGGACAACTTCTCCAGAGACCTCTTGACCCTCGTTCCGCAAAGTGGATTGTTTTGCCTCTTCTCTAAGCTTCATCAGAGTCTGTTTCAGTAACTCCAGTTCTCTATCCTTCTCTTCCATTTGTCCTCTAAAATCTTCCTCCATCTTTACTTTGGAGGTCAAAAAATGCCTCTGGATTTCAGGAAGCATTATCTTCATAAGGTTTCTCTCTGCTTCCATTGCAGCCTCTTCTTCGTAGGCCTTTTTGATTTCCTCCACCATTTTCCTGAGACTGTCCTCCATCTTTCTCTTCTCCCATTCTATCTTTTCATTCAGTATCATAACTATATTCTCAATCTTTGTCTTCCTTTGCATTTCTCCTTCCAGTTCTCCTTTCAGTTCCTCTTTTTTCATTTCATCCATTTCTTCTTTTATTTTCTCTTCCAGTTCGGCTATTTGACTGTTGAGCTGCTTGATATCTTCCTCGTGCTCCTGGATCATTCCTTCAATTTTTCTTTGAGAATTCTGGACCTCCTGCTCCAACTTCACCTTCATTTCCCTTTCTTCATTCGCTACCTTCTTATCCTTAGCCCACTGGAGCATTTTTTCAATCTCAGATTCTGTATCCAGAAAAATCTCCCTACTGTGGAATCTCCCTTCATTTTCTGACACCATCTTCTCTACCTTTACCAGCAGCTCTGAGATCTGAGAACCATCTCCACTGTCCTTAATGTTGAGACAGTAAAACCTGTTCCCACATTTCTCCATAAGTTTTTGGACTTCTTGGTTTCCTGATTGAACAAACTCCTCAATGGTCTTCTTCTGAGCTTCATCAAAGACAGTAAAAAGGAGGATGGCCATTTCCCAACATTTCTCTCCAAAAACCTCCTCTATTTTCTCCAGCATCCCCCTTTCCTCTCCTGTAGGCTGCTTTACAGGTATTACCAGGAGGAAGGCGTGGGGTCCGGGAGCAGAGAGATGAACGCAGAGTTCTACATCTTGCTTTAATATTTCCAGAGAGAGTCCAGGAGAGAACCAGTCAGGAGTGTCCACCACAGTCAGTTTTCTCCCAGCCACCTCTGCCTGTGTGCTTTCACTCTGCTGGGTGGATGTAGATGAAGGTGTAGCTGTTTCAGCCTGGTTTCTCTCCTCTTTGCCCAGGATGGTGTTTCTTGCTGCAGTCTTCCCAGACCCCGTCCTCCCTAGCAGCAGCAGCCTCAATTGTGGAGAATCTGAACATGATAATTTTCCACTCACTGATAATAGAAACAATAATAAAAAACTTAAATGACTGTTAATCAACTTAATTAGATTCAGGTACATATAATATTTTAGCTTTTTCTAATTAACATTATATAATGTATAGTCAAAAGCCACTCACTGGGATCCACTTTTGGCATGGAACCTGATTGGTCTGGAACTGTGATATTCTCCAGATCATCTGTTGCTCTTTGTAAGTCCAGCTTTGTGTTTTTCAGTTGCTCCTCGGTTTTCTCTAGTGTGCTTTGCTTCTTTATGAGTTCCTTCATGATGCTTTTAACATCCATATTATATTCTGTAGTTATTAACATTAACAATGAATAAACAACAGAGAACAAACTAAATGGAGCTGAACAAATGAGAGTCTTTTTAAACTGTGGCTGTGATGAATATAACTAAAAACAGGTATAACTGATCAGTATGAGGATGATTCTGAACTTGCAAGTGTGTGTTGGGAGTTGGCGATTAAGGGCGGCCATGTTTGAAAGCCGTGGTGTCTGATGGGAAATGGAGTTTGAGTGGTGACATAACAAAACCCACCAGTCAGCAGTGAAGACTCTTCCATTTTCATTTTTTCCTCATCTGTCCATTTTCTTCCCCACTGCAAATGCAAACAAATAAGAGTAGATAATGGCAATATATTATATAATTTATATCCAACAACCATCATGCTACTGAACTCTACACTACACCGCAAGGACACTGATGGCTTATTGATGCTTTGCAGTTTTACTGCCAGTAAATATGATAAGTCAGAGCACATATAGATTATCTTCTATATATCTGTATACCATCAGTATATACACTTTGCATTATCTTGGTGCCAATGTACATTCAATATCCCATATACATATACATATTCTATAGTGTAAATTTATATATCTCATATTTTTTACATCTACATCTATTACACACACCCTGAATGTTTCCTAATTTAAAATTTCCATATGCAGTAAACACTTACTGTACTTATGTATCAGATTCTGCACACCCAGAGCCTTTATATTTCGTTGCTGTAGATATATTTATCTGCACATGAGAATTTGCACAATGCTGCCATCTATCGATCATCCTTACTAATAGCAGTGAGACTGATTAATTTAGGATGATGCAGGATTATACTCTCCATTATATAACAGACTTCAGTTTGAAATATTTATGTGCCTACCTGCTGGATGTAAATATAAGGGATGACACCGCACTAGAAGAAAGAACCTGATTATCTACAGAACAAAAAACTAGCAAGATATGTTTATGATAAAACATTTTATATGCCACAAGAAAAAAAAAAAAATCAGGAGCAGTAGAAGAAATGCATACAGAATTTGACATAAACATATACAAACTATAAGAATTACCTGAAAGAGTCTGCTAAAGCTTTGGAGAGGATCTGCATGAGATCAATAAAGAGAATTTAAGTCCAACAGACCAACAACTGCTCTAAATAATAGACTCTGTTTACACATATTACATATTTATAATTTCTTTTACCTGAAAGCCATGTTTTATGCATATAATGTATATAGTTTGCTATGTCATGTATGACCATTGCCATCGCCACAAATTTTCCTTTCTAATTCAACATTTAATATAATTTATTTTATTTTTTAAACTGCAAAAATGCCCACCTCTACTATATACCTCTACTGGCCCTCAATCAAGATTTATTTTTTGCCCAATCATAGGAAAAAATCTTTCATAGGACTCATCTGGACCACAGTTTGCTAATAAATGAATTTAAAATGAACAACAGTGACACCTAGTGGGGAAGATTTAATAAAACCAACAGACCATTGCATATTGTAAGTTTGCATAAACATGGTGCTAAATCACTAGTAAATGTGGGATTGTGGTGCCGTGACAGGCAAAGCAGCTTTAATATGTGAAACTGAAATAAGAAAAACAGGAAGGTACCCCACACACTGCAGCAAACAAAAAGGTGAAACAGGAAGTTAAACTGGCAACCTGTATCATTTTACAAAACACTCAGCAGCACACAGGATGCAAAACTAGAACACTACATAAACTAGGACCTTTTTTAAAATGCAGGACAAATTTCTGAGTTACAGAACACACACACACACACACACACACACACACACACACATATATACATAATAGTTCAAAGCAGTCCCCAGTTCCAGAACTTTCTGCCAGTCAAGTGAAATATTCAGGGTTTGTACAACACTTGAGAACATACTGTTTTTTTGTAATTATCTTCACTCCTGTGATACTTTACTCTATCACCCTTAAGTGTTTTATTTCTTAGACTACATCTATCAGGCATAACATTTGGGCATTAACAGCATGAACTTCTTCAGCAGCTCTGTTGGATCGGACCACATGGACCAGCCTTCACTCCCCACATGCATCAATGAGACTCGTCTGCCCACAACCCTGTCGTCGGTTCACCACTGTTCCTTCTTTGGAGCAATTTTGATAGATACAGATCACTGCAGACCAGGAACATCCCACAAGAGCTGCAGGTTCGGAGATGCTCAGACCCAGTCATCTAGACATCACAATTAGCCCTTGTCAAATTCACTCAAATCCTTATGCTTGCCCATTTTTCCTGCTTCTAACATCAACTTTAAGGGGAAAAAATTTTCACTTGCTGCCTAATAAATATATCCACCCACTAACAGGTGCCATGATGAAGAGATAATCAGTGTAATTTACTTCACCTGTCAGTGGTCATAATGTTATGCCTGATCGGTTTCTATTGCCAAATATACACTATATTTCCAAAAGTATTGGGTCACATGATCTTTCCTGCTATATGTGGTTATTTTCCAAACTGTTACCACAAAGCTGAGCCACTCAATTATACAGGATGTCGTTAGATGCGCTATAATCAAATTTAGCATTCACTTGAAATTTAGAAACCCAAACCTGTTCCAGCATGGCAATGCCACTGTGCACAAAGTGAGCTCCTTGAAGATCTGGTTTACATGCGTTTAAGCGGAAGATCTTGAGTGGCCTGCTATAGAGCTCTGATCTCATCCCTACTGAACACCTTTGGGATGAATGTGAACACCCCAGGTCTCCTCACCTTCTCACCTACATCAGTACCTGCCTTTTGTAACACCCTTGTGGCTGATGAACACAAACCATAAGCACAATCCAAAATCTAGTGGAACATCTTTCCAGAATCGTGGAGGGAATTATAAGAGTGAATTGGGACTAAATGTGGAATACAATGCTCAAAAATCACATGCCGTACTTGTGACCAGGTGACCCAATACTTTTGGAAATATAGTGTATGTGGGCCATATCACATCACACCCCTATGTGCTGCTATCCCAACTTTATATTAGTGCCCATCGTTTTTGTCAAACTTTGCCCTTTTACAAGTGCTGTTGGAGAGTAATGTTCTGGGATACTTACGCCACCAAAGTCTTATTGCAAGCCTCCCCGTTCTTACTCCATCCGTCACGTGACAAAGGTAATGTCCTATATCCGATTCTCGACTTTCTCTCAGCTGTAAGTTGATGTTTCCTTTGTCCAGCTCCGGAGTGAGAAGACTCACTCTGCCTTTATAACCTCTTCCCTCGGTCATCTTTTTGCTCTTATAGAGGCAAACACAGTCTGTCCCCTTAAACCACCGGATCTCCATATCAGCAGCACTGATTTCAGGAGACAGACAGCAGGACAACGTGACAGTGGAGCCAAGCTGAACCCGTTTATCTTGGTGCAAAATGAGTTTTAACTCGTCTGTGTGATAAAGTAACACACAATTGAATTTATCACATCTTTTACTCACCTTTTATGCACAATATTATCACATAAGTACATTGGAATCTTAGAAGTAAGATTATTTGCCTCACACTGTCCATGTTTTTGGAAAGAAATGCAAAATTTGCATTTCTTAATACTTTCTCAAGCAACCTGATGCTTCTTTTAATGTAACACACTAATGCATGGCACCACTTTTCTTCACAAGTTAAAACTATCTAAAAAAGTGCACTTTATTACTATACAGTTTTCTCCTTTAGCACATAAAATCAAGAGCTAATTAAAAAAAAAAAAAAAAAAACACTCGCTTGTAGAAAAAAAGGTTTTTAGTATTAACAATTTCTTAATCCAGTCTTTTATCTTTAGTAGCTCTTTTTCTTGCTGATGGATGTGGAGACTCAGGACCCTGTAAACACTGGGCACAAGGGAGGAGAATTCACCAAAGACATTACACCTGTCCATCAGAGAACATCATGCATAGATGCACTCACACACTCACTCACACATTTTAGCACTGCCAATTCACCTGCCTGCATGATATTAGACAGTATGCGGAAATTGGTAGAAAACAAGCCAAATTCCAGACAGACAATAATTCAATCTCAGTACTATGAACCTCTAGCTGTGAGGCTTCTACAGTTTCTGCTGCATCATTGTAACTTCCTCTTTGACGCCCTTGCTATTTTGTCACAATACTCCTGTTCCATTTGCTATGTCAAGATGCGCATGAGATGTACTTAAAGTGTACCTTGTACCTTGTTTTGCTATAAAAATGCCAATGAAACGTCCAGGCTTAAAAGTGACCTGAACATATGAACATGTGAATACATGTATAAATACAGTTTTTTACAGTATTTTAGGCATAACATCTGATTCAAATTTGGTTAATAGATAACAAGTACTATGTTTTAAAAAACATAGTTAGATAAAGAGTACAGATAGAGATGTTTTTTCCTTAATTAATGATATAAGCCATCATGGGAACATGAGGCTTAAAATGTTAATATTTTACTTACTGTTGGATGCTGCAGCCATCTCTGATTTCAATTCAATCAAATCCTTTAGAGAAATAGAGAATATATTGATATAATGAATATATTGTCTATACATTAATGCAACTTTTAGTAGAACGTTCCTTTCTTACCTTTACTGGTCTTCTCACAGACCCCTGTGGCTTTAGTGTGACGGTTATGTATTTTGGGGCTTTGAGACAGGAAGCCCAACATACGGATTCTCTGTGCACGGAAATAAACTCAAATGATTTCTTTACTTGAAAGAAGAAAAACAAGTGAAAAGAGCGAACCACTGAGCTGCATGCAGAAAGGATACGTTTCTGCGCATGCGTGTTTGGATATTTGTTCAGTGAAAAAAAGAAGAAGATCGTTTTGTGTTGCCCGAATTTTACACATTTGATCGATATAAGATTTAGCAAAATTACACACTAGAAGACAAATACAGTTTTAACACAAGTCAGACAGCGTGTGCTAATTTATATAACAATACTGAACCCTAGTGGTTGGTGAAGGAATTAAAAACGCAGCCAAGGCGGAACACATTTATATCGAAAGTAAAAGCTAAATGTTTTTTTCTCCGCAGTTGTTTTTCAGACTCAAGACAACAATCGAGGTGAGTAAATCCTCCTGAAGAGCTTTTTAACATGATTATGACTTTTTTGGACTTTTTCGTATATTAATGTCATGATAATGGTGTGTTGTGTGATCGTGTGTTTCCTATGAATATGTATTTATATGCAAATGTATATATGTATTTATAATGTAAATTTACATTGTTTTGTCTTGCTATCTATTACACCCCCGACTCTTCTGGTCTTCAGTAAACAGTACAGCAAGCTGTAAAAGTGAACAAATCTCAATTTGACATCGAGAAGCTTCTTCTATTGTTTGTTCTTGACCTGTTTTTTTGGGTTTTAATCAGCTACCAACACTGAGGGACAAAAGCAGCTGGAGAAAAGGTAAAGCGTTAAGAAAACCAAGACATCTATCTATCTATCTATCTATCTATCTATCTATCTATCTATCTATCTATCTATCTATCTATCTATCTATCTATCTATCTATCTATCTACAGGATGTAAAAAATCTAACAAGCCATACAAGTCCTAAATACATACTTAGATAGATAAGGTGTGGATTATTGTACACACTGCTTCCGGTAGGTTGCTGCAGACGCATGCTACAGATTACAAAAACTAGTTTATTGTTTTATTAAACAACAGAAACTCACATAAATATGTACACATAAATATGTAGCAGTAAACAGGTACACCAACAATTGTTGTGTGCCCCCCCCACCTCTCCTTTCCCCCTCTCTCTTCCAAGAAACAACAACAACAACAACAACAACAACAAAAAACAGCACTTGTGCAATGCTACATACAAAATACAGTTCTACAGTATGTTGACAAAGCTATAGATGAATAGTATTCATAACTAGGCTGGGTTGGGTGGGGACTCAATTGTGTTGACATTATTACATAAAGGTTAAACCAGTGTTGTAGGGGTAGGACAAGAAATCCTTTATCTTCAGACACGTTTCTGTTCATGTGCCAATTTCGAGTAAATCAGGCGATTTTAGAGGCTTTAGCAGCATGACCATGCAAAAAGAAGTCTATCATTATAATTTGTAGTGAAATTAAAACTAATTTCTCATCAAATGTAAACCGGAGCAATAATAAAGACAGACATAGGGTATGTGGAATCCTGAATATAAACAGTTTTAACTGAGTCCTGGTGCTTAGAGATTTACCAGTGGAAAAAAGACATGGTGAGATATTCAAAAAGAAAGTGAAAGTTCAAGGTGTTTTTGCACAGTTCCTCTGCAGACTCAACAACAGTTGAGGTGGGTTATAAAGGTTTATTCCCTATAATAATGAGGTTTATATTTTTTTATGAAAATTGCAGGTGTGTGTGTATATGTTTGATGTGACTGCTGTGGATATGTTTAAAGTATAAATGCAATTCAGATGCTGTGACCTTAAAAAGGCTGTTGATAGATAAATGTGGCTGAATTAAAACAAATCTGCAAAAAATTGTAGGCCAAAATTCAGTGGCCAAAGGTGGCACAAACCAATTATACGGTTTAGGGGACAATTAGTTTTTCCACATAGGGCCAGGTAGGTTTTTGAACAGCAGTATTTTTTTGTTTGCTTGGGTTTTCTTTGTGTAATAGTAAAATTTGCTTCATGATCTGAATCTGGAGTGAAAATATATAAAAAAGGACAAATCTACTTTTTAACAGCACTTTATAAGTTTGCCATTTTGTCTTCCTAATCTTATTATTTTGGTATTTCCAGTCTTAAGTAAACAGTGCAGCAAGCTGTTCTACCATCTACCAAAACTGACCTCAAGAATTAGCTGTAGAAAAGGTAAGGCATGATGGAAACAAAGGCAGATATCAGAAAATCCTGTTGAAACGATTGTAAAAAAAGTTGTATGACAATATACACATTTTTAAGACATGCAGAATTGGGAGGAATTTGAAACATTTTCCTTTTTTGCTTCCTATTTAATATTTTTTAGCTGATATCTTTTGGCAACCAAAAGACATGGAGGAAAACACACGTATACAAAATGAGACCTTGCTACAGGAAAAATCAGAGAGCAGTATATCTGATGATTTGAACCTTGCAGCGACTTCTGAATGTGAAAGTGTTAACTCCACTGAGATAAAGAGAAGTAGTGATGAACCAACAACCTCTGGTAGGAATTCAAAACTAGGTTTTTATTCTTTTTTTTTTTCTCAGATTAGATGCCATTCTTATTTGCTGCTGCCTGTTAGGAATTTTGCTGAACGAAACATGCTAGTGTATGATAGAAACGATTATAAATAATAGATATTATATTATATTATAAAGAATAGAATAGATTATTAGGTTGATCCACTTTAACCTACTCCCTGCTGTACAAATGTTTTTTCTACAATACGATACAATCTTCTTCTCCTACTTCTTCAATTGGCCGCTCCCACTAGGGGTCGCCACAGCGGATCATCCGTCTCCACACTACTCTGTCCTCTACATCTCCCTTTTTCAAACCAACTACCTGCATGTCTTCCTTTACCGCATCCATAAACCTTCTCCTTGGTCTTCCTCTTTTCCTCCTTCCTGGTGGCTCCATCCTCAGCATTCTCCTACTGATAAACCCCATGTCCCTCCTCTGCACATGTCCAAACCATCTCAATCTCGCCTCAATCTCGCCACCTTTTCTCTAAAACATCCTACATGTGCTGTCCCTCTAATAAACTCGTTTCTAATCCTGTCCATCCTCAGCACTCCCAACGAAAATCTCAACATCTTCAGCTCTGCTACCTCCAGCTCCACCTCCTGTCTTTTACTCAACACCACTGTCTCTAAACCATACAACATCTCAGGTCTCACCACAGTCCTATAAACTTTCCCTTTCAGGAAAAAGTTACAGGAAAGTTACAGGAAAAAAGTGCAAGAGACGGAAACATTATTAACTGTTCTGTATTAAAAATGTTAAACTATATAAACTATACATTTTTTAAATTAAGTGGATCTTGAACTTTCATCGATTGCAGGTGCCCCTATGTGGTTTTATTTCTGTCTGGATTAGCCATGTCACTCTTTTTTTTTTCAACAAACTTATGTTGCTGAATCAACATGTCTAATACTTTTTATCTAGAAACCAAACCTGCTGTTCTGGTGGTGCTCCATCACACATTTGATCCAGTGAGTGTAGTACCAGACAGCAGTAGAGCTGTAACCAGAGAGAATGTGCTCCCAGTCGACTGTCTGTCCTATGAAGATCTGGGATTACTGCAGTGCACGAAGAATGATGTGGCTTACAACAAAGTTAAATTCTGGAGTGAGAAGCAGGTATGATGAAAAAATGCACCATCACTGACCCACAACTTCATATTATATACAGAAAACACCAGATACTTGTTCTTTTTTAGGCGGCTTTATCATATTTTTCTCTTAAGATTTATTTTAATCATTCTGATGTAAAGGTTTTACTCTGTTTTAGGTGATGAAACGTATTCAGATTGCAGGTACTTTTTTGGTTTTATGTTTAGCAGTTATACCCATTTAAGTAAACTGCAGTAGCTGATAAAATACAGAACTATAATTTGTACTGTTTTGCTCATTCCTCCAAACCCTTTTCTCTTCTTTTTTCTTTTTCACCTCAATGTGTCTTCCTTACATTTTTCTTGTAATGTTTTTTTTTATTCATTCTAAAAACAAGAAACAGAGGGTGATGAATCTTGGGAGGATGTAAGTGCTACAGAAGTTTCTGAAAATCACAGTAAAAACTCCTCTGATGACGAGCAAATGGATGAGAGTCGGACACAAGAGCTAAAGAGTTCTGGTATGAGATCTAAACAATAGTTTCTATTTCTTTACACTGTTATACACTGTAGAAAATGTTTTCAATTCATTAAGTTTATACTTCTTCTTACACTCCAAATTCCATTTATCCTCATACAGGAACAAACTTTAGATTATTCCAACAAAAAGTATTTTCTTCAGGCATGTGTCTGGTCCCTTTTTGTATCATTTATCAACAGAAACTCACTTAAATATGTAGCAGTAAACAGTTACACCAGCAAATCTTGTGTGCCCCCCAACTCTCCTTTTCCCCTCTCTCTTCCAGAAACAAAAGAGCAAGTGCTGCTTTGTGGTTTTATTTCTGTCTGGATTAGCCATGTCATTTTTTTTTTTCAACAAACTTATGTTGCTGAATCAACAATATAACATATTTCGCAATCTGAGGTCATCAGGTTGCAAACTATTTTTTACCTGTTACGCATAACTTCCTGAATCTCTGAAAGACTAACGCTTTGAAGGAGTCTTTCAACAACCTTTTACAGCTTCTGATGTCTGATTAACGGTGGTACAAATGTTTTTCTGCAGCATGGACAGTTAATAATGATACATACAATCTTGTAAAAAAATTATTTACTTATTTACAGATAATATAACATCAGTAGGAAAAAGGTTTTCAGTTCTTCTGACTGGAAATACACAGAATGCACATAAGACCTTTGTGGATCATCTTCGAGGAGAAATATCAGATCTGCAGGAGGTGGATAGAGTGGATCAGAGTGATTTCATTCTGGTTTTCTGCCCTGTTGTTTCACGAGCTGGAACTGACATTGAAGCAGCAGAGCGCAAGCTTCAGAGAATTTCAGGTATTGAAATGTGTTAAGGAATAAAACTGGACAGGACATGCTGCATGAGGAACATGATCAGAACTTTTCAATCATACTTTTTTATAAATACATTCATATTTGTATGTATTATGTAAAAAATATATGTAATATGCATTGTAATCTAAATATGTCTAATACTGTTTTTATCTAGAAACCAAACCTGCTGTTCTGGTGGTGCTCCATCACACATTTGATCCAGAGAGTGTAGTACCAGACAGCAGCAGAGCCGTAACCAGAGAGAATGTGCTCACAGTCGACTGTCTGTTCTATGAAGATCTGGGATTACTGCAGTGCACGAAGAATAATGTGACTTACAACAGAGTAAAATTCTGGATTGAGAAGCAGGTATGATGAAAAAATGCACCATCACTGACCACAACTTCATATTATATACATAAAACACCAGATACTTGTTCTTTTTTAGGCGGCTTTATCATATTTTTCTCTCAAGATTTATTTTAATCATTCTGATGTAAAGGTTTTACTCTGTTTTAGGTGATGAAACGTATTCAGATTGCAGGTACTTTTTCGGTTTTATGTTTAGCAGTTAAACCCATTTAAGTAAACTGCAGTAGCTGATAAAATACAGAACTATAATTTGTACTGTTTTGCTCATTCCTCCAAACCCTTTTCTCTTCTCTTTTCTTTTTCACCTCAATGTGTCTTCCTAACATTTTTCTTGTAATGATTTTTTTATTCATTCTAAAAACAAGAAACAGAGGGTGATGAATCTTGGGAGGACGCAAGTGCTACAGCAGTTTTTGAAAATCACAGTAAAAAGCCATCTGATGACGAGCAAATGGATGAGAGTCGGACACAAGAGCTAAAGAGTTCTGGTATGAGATCTAAACAATAGTTTCTATTTCTTTACACTGTTATACACTGTAGAAAATGTTTTCAATTCATTAAGTTTATACTTCTTCTTACACTCCAAATTCCATTTATCCTCATACAGGAACAAACTTTAGATTATTCCAACAAAAAGTATTTTCCTTCAGGCATTTATCATTGTTTTATATGTTAAACCAGTGTTGTAGGGGTAGGACAAGAAATCATTTATCTTCATACATGTTATTGTTAATGTGTCAATTTCAAGTAAATCAGGCGATTTTAGAGGCTTTAGAAGCAAAACCATGCAAAAGGAAGACGATATTATTATATATAATTTGTAGTGAAATTAAAACTATTTTGTCATCAAATGTAAACCGGAGCAAGAATAAAGACAGACACAGGGTATGTGGAATCCTGAATATAAACACTTCACTGTTGTCACACTGTCCTCATACATGTCCTGCACCACCCTCACATACTTCTCTGACACACCTGACTTGCTCATACAATACCACAACTCCTCTCTCTACCCTGACTGATCCTCACAGATGGTCACCTCTTCTCTCAGCCTGGCTTCCGCTACTCTTTCCCATAACGTCATGGTGTGACTGATCAACTTCATTCCCCTGTAGTTACTGCAGGTCTGCACATCTCCCTTATTATTAAAGACTTACTTCTGACTTGCTTCTTACCAGCACACTCTTTCTCCATTCCTGAGCCTCCTCATATGCCTTCTCTTTGGCTTTCGCCACATCCCTCTTTACCTGCTGCATCTCCTTGTACTGGTGCCTAATTTTCTCATCACTCTGTTGACCCCACTTCTGTTTTGCCAACCTCTTTCTCCTTATGCTCTCCTTCACTTCCTCATTCCACCACCACGTCTCCTTGTCTTTTTTTCTATTTCCAGATGTCACACCAAGTACTTTTCTAGCTGTCTCCCTTATCACTTCTGCAGTAGTTGCCCATTCATCCAGCACCTCTTCACCACCACCGAGCCCCTGTCTGACCTCTTCCCTGAACTACAGTCTTTTCTCTTCAGTTTCCACCATCTTATTCTTCTTTCAGTCCTCACACTCCTCTCTTCTTCTTCACCTCCAAAACCATCCTACAGACCACCATCCGATGCTGTCTAGCTACACTGTTCCCCTGCCAACACCTTACAGTCTCCAATCTCCTTCAGGTTGCATCTCCTGCATAGAACATAGTCCACCTGTGTGCACCTTCCTCCTTTTTCTTAAAATAAGTGCTCCAATATTATTACATATTATTATCTATTTTAAGATTATAATGAAAAGGCTAAAATAGCAGATGACTGAGTAACAGAAATGATGTACTCCTTTTTCTTTTCTGCTTTTAGATTCCAGCCATTCACAACAACATTCAAGTAGGTTTTTAATATTTATTTCTAAAGATCTGTTTTCTGTTATTGTTTAAATTGAAATCAGTTAAAGGTCTGTGATTATTATTATTTTTTAAATATTTCAGCACTTGTCCCTCAGGTATGTGAAAAATCAACAACTATATCTATTCCTATAACTATAACTATAACTATAACTATAACTATACCTTACTATACCTTTTTATTTAAATACTGCACTAATTGCAAATAGAGTGAAAATATATTGTAGACATAATCAATTGTTTTTATAAATTATATTTATATTTTTATATCATATTATACACTATATTTAAGTTGATTCCGCAATTATAATTAGCAAACGATACATTTTAGTGAAAATCCAGTACCTGATGTTTATTATTCTACTTCCATTCTTATATAATTCATGTATTCACTTGTTTGCACAGGAGAAAGACATTAAAACATGCAATATAGAGGACGATTTTGAATTTGTAGGTAAGTATGAAGAATTCTTATGCCTACATCTGAGTTAAATAATTCAGTAAGTGATATTGTTCAAATCCTGTATCAAAACTGATAAAAAACTTACATCACACTGGGGATCTTATTAAGACCAATAATTATTTCTGTGTATTGTTCATTAATGGCAGTAAACCCTCTGTTCCCATCATCGTATTAGGGCTAAACTGAATTAGCTAGACACAGAAACTTCTAGAACATGAATTTAGTGCCGGAAAGACAAATCAATTTCAGAATGCGATGTTTCTACAGGAATGTGTATTGTAATATTTTTCTGGATTAAATGTATTTATTTCAATCAATTGAACTTAATGTTATTCACATGTTTACAATTAGACAATCTACAGATTAGAAATTAAAGATTGGTTTACAGTGAATATGTACAGATGGTCAATGACTTATTCTTTACAATTATATACCAGCACACAGGTGATTATATAATATATTAATCATTTTTGCATTATATTTACGAAAAGGTGAGTGCTTAAAACGTTAAGCAGTGGTTAATGTCTTAATAATGGTGACTGCATTTTAAAAATCCATTTTTATTTACAGAAAATATAACATTAATAGGAAAAAGGTTTTCAGTTCTTCTGACTGGAAATACACTGAATGCACATAAGACCTTTGTGGATCATCTTCGAGGAGAAATATCAGATCTGCAGGAGGTGGATAGTGTGGATCAGAGTGATTTCATTCTGGTTTTCTGCCCTGTTGTTTCACGAGCTGGAACTGACATTGAAGCAGCAGAGCACAAGCTTCAGAGAATTTCAGGTATTGAAATGTGTTAAGGAATAAAACTGGACTGGACATGTTCCTTTAGGACAGGGGTGGCCAACCAGTCAGAGACCGAGAGCCACATTTTTTACTGTGTTACCGCAAAGAGCCACATCATACACATGGGCACACATGAACATCACCCATCCCTTCCTCTTACACACACACACACGCGCGAACACGCACGCACGCACACACACACACACACACACACACACACACACACACACACACACACACACACAAACTCTGTTTAACCAAGTCCACAAACAAAACTATAATAATTTACAATAGTGTTTTTCTTTTACTATGCATGTTACTTAGTGGGACTTTTGGCATCCTTGCCTTGAACAATCCCCTTCAAATCTGCCTCGTATTCCGTTGTTGCCACTCGAAGCAATTCTTTCACATGGGTGTCAGTCAGAACAGATCGATGCTTTGATTTCACGTGTTTCAGTGTAGAAAACAGACTTTGTGTTTTTTTTATGTGCGTGTTCACTTCGCTTGAGTTCAATACGGTATTTTCGTCAAATGCGCATGCGCGTGAGATGAATATACCGCAAAGTTTCCCAGTAGGGGCAAGATCATTTAAGCCTTAAAAATACCGTATTGAACTCAAGCGCAGCGAACACGCACATTAAAATAAAAACACAAACACAAACTTCGATATGAACGTAAGAGCCGCATGAAACCAGCCAAAGAGCCGCATGCGGCTCGCGAGCCGCGGTTTGGTCACCCCTGCTGTAGGAACATGATCATTGAATGATTGTTTATTGCTGATTATAACGAAATGTCCTGATCTCCAATCACAATATTTATTTAGTTCATTTTTCTATTAAACTTTTTTCTAAATAAATTTATAGCATATATATTTATATCAAATACATGTATACATGTACATTTATTACAGAAAAATATATGTAATATGTAATAAATGCATTGTATAATCTGAATATGTCTAATACTTTTTTTAATCTAGAAACCAAACCTGCTGTTCTGGTGGTGCTCCATCACACATTTAATCCAGAGAGTGTAGTTCCAGACAGCAGCAGAGCTGTAACCAGAAAGAATGTGCTCACAGTCGACTGTCTGTTCTATGAAGATCAGGGATTACTGCAATGCACAAAGAATAATGTGGCTTACACAAAAATAAAATACTGGCGTGAGAACCAGGTATGCTGAAAAAAAATGCACCATCACTTCATATTATATACATAAAACACCAGATACTTGTTTTGTTGATTTTCCTTTTTTATTTTATTGAACACATTGTCCATTTTGGGTTAGTTGAATCATTCTGATGCAAATGTTCTACTCGTTGTTTTAGGTGTTATATGGCCAAATTGCAGGTAATGTTTTTGTGTAATGTTTCTTAGCAAATATACCTATTTAGTTGTACTGCAGACTGTATGCTTGATTAATAGCATATAGGTTTGAATTTGTGTTTTTCACTATAAGAGTGTAGGAAAAATTTACAAGTTCTATCTGTACAGTAGATATAACAAGTCTACAAAACCTAATGAATGTCAGTGACCAACTGAAAGGACCCAAATGCAGGACACATCAGCAATTGTTACCATTGGTTTTAAGACCTCAATCCCAATCGAATGGCCTCAAAAGAGATATACATAAGAGGTCCCCTCACAATTTGAAATAACGGATGTGTGAAGTTAATAGGGACTTGTTCCCAAAGACTCAATGTCATATTAAAGGCAAAAAAGTCTGACTTTATTGTTCATGCTATTTCTATCATTATATTTAAAAAACCTGTAGTTTCATAATGATGTGTACATTTTATATACCCAGTGGATATCAAATATCAATAGCAGTGCAATTCTTTTTTTGATGTACTGCATTTGGGTTGTCAAAGTTTAGAACAGAATGTTATTACTATTATTGTTTTAAATATATAAGATTAACTCTATTGTACCTAAACAATAAATAGTAGCCACCCTTGGACTGTTTCAAAATGTTACAGTATGGTGTAAATAATTAAACCTGTTTTCCCAGTGAAGCACATTTTAAATGTACAGTGCCCTCCACAATTATTGGCACCCCTGTTTAAGATGTGGTCGTAGACTTCTAAAAATTCTCCTTTTCTTTAAAACAACATAGAACCCAAATGCAAAAAAAGAGAAAAATCCAACCTTTTATTTAAGTACATAACTTTGGTGGTAAAAAAATCACACATTTTGAAAAAAAAAAAACCTTGAAATCATGTGTGCCACAATTATTGGCACCCCTGATGTTAATACTTTGTACAACCTCCTTTTGCCAACAAGACAGCACTTAATCTCCTCCTATAACAATTCACAAGATTGGAGAACACAGAGAGAGGGATTTTTGACCATTCTTCTTTGCACAATCTTTCTAGATCATCCAGTGTCCTGGGTCCTCTCTTATGCACTCTTCTCTTTAGCTCGCCCCACAGGTTTTCGATTGGGTTGAGGTCTGGGGACTGAGATGGCCATGGGAGGACCTTGAGTTTGTGACTGCTGAACCACTTTTGTGTAGATTTTGCCACATGTTTTGGATCATTATCCTGCTGAAAGACCCAATGACGACCCATCTTCAGCTTTCTGGCAGAGGCCATCAGGTTTTTATTTAAAATATCCTGGTACTTCAAAGCGTTCATAATGCCATGCACCCTAACAAGGTTCCCAGGGCCTTTGGAAGAGAAACAGGCCCACAGCATCACAGATCCTCCACCATACTTCACGGTGGGCATGAGGTGCTTTTCGGCATACTCATCTTTTGTTTTACGCCAGACCCACTTAGAGTGTTTGTTGCCAAAAAGCTCAATCTTAGTCTCATCTGACCAAAGCACACGATCCCAGTTGAAGTCCCAGTACCGCTTAGCAAACTCCAGACGTTTACGTTTGTGAGTGTTAGTGAGAAAAGGCTTTTTCCTTGCATGCCTCCCAAACAGCTTGTTGGCATGTGGCTGATGATTGTTTTGGAGACTCTGTGACCCCAAGATGCCACTCTTTGATGCAATTCTGTGACGGTGAGCTTGGGAAATTTTTTTACTTCTCTTACCATCCTCCTCACTGTGCGTTGTGGCAAGATAAACTTGGGACCTCTTCCAGCCTTGTTTGTCACTGTTCCAGTTGTTTTAAACTTCTTAATGATTCCTCTGACTGTAGATACCGGCAAGTTAAGGCGAGTGGCTATTTTCTTGTAGCCATTGCCTGACTTATGAAGGTCGACACACATCTGCCTTACTTGAATGGTGTGTTCTCTTGTCTTTGCCATGTTGACAAATGGGTAAGAGAATTAGGCCTCTGTGTCACGTCATATTTATACCCCAGGGAAACAGGAAATCATGAATTACTATTTAAAAGTCCCTAGATACCCTGACCAACCTTAGCAACTACAGAAAAATATATATAAAAAAAAAAACAATTAAATTTTTCAGAGGAATTGTTAGGGGTGCCAATAATTGTGGGACACATGATTTCAAGTTTTTTTTTTTTCTAAATGTATGATTTTTTTTTACCACCAAAGTAATGTACTTAAATAAAAGGTTGGATTTTTCTCTTTTTTTGCATTTGGGTTCTATGTTGTTTTAAAAAAAAGGAGAATTTTTAGAAGTCCACGACCACATCTTAAACAGGGGTGCCAATAATTGTGGAGGGCACTGTATATATACGAATTGTATTTACTTATAAGATTTGTTTTACATTTAAGATTTATATAAATATAGTATATGAAATTGATTCCTATATGATCTAAGCACTGTTTAGCATTTACTGAAATATGCAAAGAGTATTAAGAAAAATACTACTCATAATCAATATCTTTTCTTTGTATTTATAGGAAACATATCTCAGAGTTTTTTATTAAGGAAAAAGTGTTTCATTATTTCTTTTGAAAATAATTGGACATCCGGGGAACATTTTAAGAATGAAATACCAGGACTTGAGGAGGTGTCTACTGTGGAGGAGTGCGATTTGATTCTTGCTTTCTATTCTGCTGTTTCACAAGATGAATTTGGCATAGAATTAGCACTGAAAAAGATCCAGGATACTTCAGGTGTGTGTGTGCATGTGTGTGTGTGTGTGTGTCTATTTTACTTAACTATTGTAAAAAAAGGCTATATATTATAGATATTAACAATATTGAAAGTAAATGGACAGAAGAGCAATCCAAATCAGCACATCCGAGTTCCCTTTCAGTTAGAGTTTCTATCCAATCTGATTTCAATCATCACATCACACACTGCCACAAGGCTAGCAGAAATGAACAGTGTGGGCTCTTAGTAGATTAAAACCCATGTTGTTTTAACCAATCAGATTGAGATTTTGCCACTGCAAGGACCCTTAATAGGCATCCAGTCACGTTTGCATTTTCACAACCTTTGATTGGATTGGTCCTTGTTGGATTTAATAGCTGTTTTTCATTCCACAATGGCTGAAGGAGAAGAAGAAATTGGTAGTAGATACACTTACAAAGACAGACTTTTCAAGAAAAGCTGGAAAGGAACCAAAACAGTAAAAACGGTTGTTAAGCTTTTTTTTTATAAACCTTTATAATTTAGTGTTTTCTTTCCTGTTGAATTTGCCCCAAAACACAAAATTTGCCTTAATTTCAAAATCCCAATTAAACTGTAATGCACAGAATCATATGGTCATTCAATGAGGTTGCTAGAGATGATAGTTTCAGCACAGCTATGGCTGCAGTGAAAGGAGACCTGTTGAATTGTGTTAATTGAGTTTCCTGCTTCAGTAATTCATTCTTGCTGCATTAGATACCTGTCTGCAATGCAGCGTAATCTCTATAATACTGATGGTTTCTATGGCTGTGCCATCATAATTATAGTATTAGTGGAGTGATTCAGGCAAAACACCACTGAAGGCTATGGTGTGAAATACACAATTCGCCACTGATTCCAAACAAAGATTTCAAAGCAGACTGGGGTTTTAAAACCTGCTGTTTGATTAAAATCTGTAGCGCTCAGGACCTCAGTCTGGGAAAAGGTTCCTACATGACAACAACCCTAAGCACACAGCCAAGACAACAAAGGAGTGCCTTAGAAACTCTGGAAGTGTCCTGGAATAGTCCTGTCAGAGCTCTGACTTGAAAACCCAGCTTGAGAAGATTTGCCATGAAGAATGTCAGTAAATCCCCCAATCCATGTGTAAAAGGTTGTTGCATCAAACGCAAAAAGACTTAATGCTGTAATTGTTGTCAAAGTTACTTAAACTAAGTACTGTGTAAAGGGTCTGAATACTTTTGTACATGTGATATTTCAGGGTTTTTTTTTTTTTAAATCTAGCATTCTAGAATTCACTTTGTCAGTATGGGGCATATGCACATGGTTATAATAGTATATTGCATAATTGTATACACAATTAAATTATAATTGTATGAATGATTAAAGCTGTATACTGACTAAATGTTATACATTTTTAGATACCAAACCTGCTGTTCTGGTGCTACTTCCTCATGCAACTGAGGCAAAGTGTGTTGAACTAAACATCAGCAGAGCTGTTAACAGAGAAAACACGTTCATAATCAGCTGTCAGATCTATAAAAATCAGTCATTACTCCAATTTTTGGGGGAATTGATATGGATCGTTTGGAGCAATAAATACCAGGTAGTGTTAGTCACAGGAAACTGAACAATTTAAATACATTCATTTCTATCCTAAAACAAGTATATATGTATATACAGTACAGACCAAAAGTTTGGACACAGCTGAGTTTTCTTTATTTTCATGACTATGAAAATTGTAGATTCACACTGAAGGCATCAAAACTTTGAATTAACATGTGGAATTATATACATAACAAAAAAGTGTGAAACAACTGAAAATATGTCATATTGTAGGTTCTTCAAAGTAGCCACCTTTTGCTTAGATTACTGCTTTGCACACTCTTGGCATTCTCTTGATGCCTACTTTGAAGAACCTACAATATGACATATTTTCAGTTCACTTTTTTGTTATGTATATAATTCCACGTGTTAATTCATAGTTTTGATGCCTTCAGTGTGAATCTACAATTTTCATAGTCATGAAAATAAAGAAAACTCTTTGAATGAGCAGGTGTGTCCAAACTTTTGGTCTGTACTGTATATATAATATATATAAACTTTTGGTCTGTACTGTATATATAATATATATAAACTTTTGGTCTGTACTGTATATATAATATATATAAAGTACAGACCAAAAGTTTGATCACACAAGGTGTGTCCAAACTTTTGGTCTGTACTGTATAAAAAAAAGGTTAATAATTACAGATATTTGAGTAACAGAATTTATTCTCCTTTTTCTTTTCTGCTTTTAGATTTCAGACTTTGTTTTACAATTTTTAGGTAGGTTTTTCATATTTACATGTAAATTTGTAATTGTTTAACTTGAAATCATTACGGTTTGTGACCTTTTTTATGTATCGCAGCACATCTGCCTCAGTTAATAGCAAGTAAGATAGTAGGATCAAGCACCCAGGTATTACACTTTTATTTTAATGCTTCCTTAATTACAACTAGGGTAAAAATATAGTGTGTAAAAAATGTATAATTATATTTCATGGAGAATGTTCAGCAGTTATATTTAGCAACATGTATGATAAATAATTTAGTGAAGTCCACTAGCTAAGGTGAATTATTATAATGATATATTTATTATTATTGTACTTATACCATTCTTTCATAAATCATGTTTTCAGTTGTTAACACAGGAGAAGAAAAGTGAAGAAGACAAAAAACAGGACAGTTTTGTATTTGTAGGTAAGTAGTTGGGATTCTTATGTTATGACTGAGGTAGATGTCAGTATGTGATTTTGTTTATTAAAATATTATCAACTATTTATAATTTGTTTTTTAGACACCTATTTACTTATCTATAATTATTATTTATCAGTAAATTGAATTTGCAAGTTTTTTTTTATCAGCAAATTTATTTTAATTGTATTGTTATCATTTTTATTTACACCTCCTTACATACATGTTTATGATTATAAATGCAGAATAGCTTAAAATACGAAAAGAAATGACCCGATTTACTACATTTATATTTTACACTAAAATAACATTAATCAGGATCAGTATCATTCTGCTGCCTACTGCATGAACTGAACTTTACAAGTCTGTTATACAGACATCATGGCATCACTGAAACTTATGGTGAGCAACAAAGAGACACAAGCTGAAGTAGTGCTTTTGCATCATATAGATCCTAAACAACACTAAAACATTTGTGAATGCATTACACACACAACAAATCACTCGTTTGTATTTTAAGTGTTTATTTAAAGACTTCACTAAATTACAGATTAAGCATTTGACAGTAATTTGACATTTGACATTTTTATTTCTAAGTCCTTGATGCTTTCCGTTTTTATGTTTTATTTTCCAAATGTGACTTTACTTTTACAAAATATACACAAATAAATGCTTTTTTTTTGAAGACATGAAAGATGATGATAAAGATGATGATGATGACCAAGAGGGGAGAGGGCAAAAGAGAGAGCCCAGAGAAATGAGAGCTCATTGGGAAGGTGAATGTGGTGGATACAGAATGTGAGATGCAGTTCCCGTGGCCATATTTAACTCCAATCTCATTTTCCAAGATTGTGAATTATGTGCTGACCTGCAGTTTTTATGGTCCTGTTATACACAGTTGAATTTGGAATTCCTGGTTGCATGTTGTTCTACAGTAGATATACTACTCAAATGATCATATCGATATTTGTAAATGTATAATCACATTATTCTGACATTGTAGTCAATTATTTATTGATTGAAATGTTTGTATTTACTTCAGAGAAGGTGAAATTTTGAAATGTAAATGTAAACATTATTACTCCTGCAGTGCATGTGCATGTACAGTATATGCCCAGTGTCTGATTTGACAGTCTGATTTGACTTATCCAGCCTTTTATATAGTATAAATCAGGGGTCACCAACATGGTGCCCGTGGGCTCCTGGTAGCCCGCAAGGACCACATGAGTAGCCCATGCCTTTTGTAAAAATAGAATAATTTTACTTTGTTAAATCATTGTTGATAATTATTGTGAGAAATCATTAACATGATCAGTGTCTTCACATAGATGAATATTATTAATTATTAATAATAACATAATAAAAGGTAAATTGAGCAAATTTGTTATTTCAGATCAAACTGAAAACTGTGTATTAAACTGGTAGCCCTTCACGTTAATCAGTACCCAAGAAGTTGCTCTCACTTTCAAAAAGGTGGTGACCCCTGGTATAAAACATCACCTTTTATATTACTCATTGTAACACATTTGTCATCTTTCAGGGTTGCTATCATCCATATTCACGGTATATTTATCTTGTTCACTTGTTTGTACTTTTGTGTTTTGTTGAATGTGATGAATTTCTGAATGTTCTGCTGAGTTTGGGTTTAGCACAAAACTAATATTTTGAACAAAGATTATATATGCTTTAAATTCATGAATGTTATTTGCTTTACTGTCATGCCACAATGTCCATTATACACCATATTAGAGTCTCTGAAAATCTGTCCATCTGCATAGAGAAATCTAGAAAAATTACAATATCAACAAAATCATACCTTGTGCTATTTGTAGGTCTTATCTTCTTCTTCTTCTTTCGGCTTCTCCAATTAGGGGTCGCCACTGCTGATCATCCATATCTGTAATCCCTGTGGCCCATACACAAATAAAATATATATATATATGATTGGATAATGTATATGCTGATATGACGTTTGATGTTTGATTGCATCTCGATTTTATGTAATAATCTTGATGGTCAAGCCAACAATTTTACTTCTTCAAGATAATTCTGAATTAATGAATTTATTTCTGTTTATTTATTTTTTTACTTCATGAAAGAAGCTGGTGAGAGAATAATTGGGAACAAGTTCTGAAGACAAAAAGATGTTTATGCCTTCCTATAAAAAAAGCTATGTGCGTCAAAATTCAAAAGAAAATGGTTTTATAGAATTTTAGTTATTTACTTATAAAAAGCAGGCCATGTTGGGTTTTTATTTCTAAAAAAATCTTTTTCCAATTCAAATTCATGTAAAAAAAAAAAAAAAAAGGCAAATTCTGAACCCATACCAGAAAAAAAGTGAATTTCCCTTTCCTTTATGATGTTCTAAAGGTCAACAATCAGAAACAATGATGATCACACAATGAAAACAGAAAGTAAAAGTATGTACAGTAACAGGAAACATATACTATAATAATAATAAAATAGTCAAGGTAGAGAAATTAATGCATTTTCAATACATACATATAAAATATAGTGAAAATATTACAGTTATAGAAATGATTGAAAGTATAGTGGTATTAAAACATCAGATTCCACCTTTAGTGTATAAAACACATAATGAATGTTCTGAGTTACACGTCTGCCTTCAGAGCACATGATGTGTAGGTGGTAATCAAATATACGTTTATAGTTGCTGATGTTAGAGTTCAACACTGCTGAATTATAATCACTTAAATCAAGCCAAATTATTTCAATCCTAAAACAGGCATCAAATTCAGGGTGTGTGTGAGTCTATAAAATCAAGTGTTACACAAAGCCGGCAGTGAGAGAGTTCATACTGATAAAGCATTCAGTTATTAAAAACAAAAGTGAAAGTGTGTTGTATTTTTCCACTGTCAAACTGATCAGTGCAGTGCAGAGCCGTGGAGCAGAAGCAGGTATTTTCTACATGCCTTATCCAAAATCTTTCGTATTTATTCAATAACACAATGTGTGTGTGTGTGTGTGTGTGTGTGTGTGTGTGTGTGTGTGTGTGTGTGTGTGTGTGTGTGTGTGTGTGTGTGTGTGTGTGTGTGTGTGTGTGTGTGTGTGTGTGTGTGATGTAAGTGAATTATTTTATCTGCATGAGTTCTTACAAGTTTGTCTGAAATGTCTGTGCTACTGTACTTCTGTTATATTGTTTTCTATAACAGTGATGCACTTATTTAAAATGTTAATTAATGTTAAAGATGTGGTGTGGGATTTGGAATACATGGCTGCCATAATTAAGTGTTCAAATTTATTTATTTTGTACATTTTTTAACTTATCAAATATTTTCTTGATAATGTCAAATCTATATCTTTGCAAAAACCAAGTAATGCCGTGTTTATTGTTATTTTGAGGCCCAAATTATCAATTATCAATTTGTTTGTGACTTGTATCCAGGTAACATGGTTCACAAGTGTAATGAGAACCCTGAGAAACCACAGATGGATCAGCCAGAACAGTCAAAGCCAATGAATACTGTACCAGAAGCTGAAAAGCCCAGTACAAGTTCAGAAGATAAAACAAATCAAAGGGAAACCTCAGAAGATCAAAGGATTGCTGGTACAAATTCACATCAAAAGCTTTTTTCAAATTCACAACAAAGCAATAGTATGTAATTTGCAGATAAAAGCAGTCTAATTGCTTACTTTGATCAATTAGACATCATGATCCATCACATTAATGTTATAGAAATGATGACTTTTTGTTGTTGTTTGTTTCCTACAGACCCACACTGGCTTGAGCATTTAAAGGGAATAAATGTTCATAAAAATGATAATACAAATTATTTGTCTTTATTTACAGAAAATATAAAACCTGTATTGCTCGGAAACAAGTTCTTTATTCATGTAACCGGAAAAACATTGAATTCTCATAAAGAATTTATGGATCAGCTAAAAAATAGCACACCCTGGCTGCAGGAGGTGGAAACAGTGGATGAGTGTGATTTCATTCTGGTTTTCTGCCCTGTTGTGTCACGAGCTGGAACTGACATTGAAGCAGCAGAGAAAAGTCTTTATAAAATTTCAGGTAGAAAACAATCTTTTTTTACTAATTTGTAGTTAAAACTCATAACTTTATTCAAAAAAATGTGTAAATTAATATATTTATATTTCTCAAAAGCCACAAAACCTGCTGTTCTGGTGGTGCTCCATCACACCTCTGATCCAGAGTGTGTAGTATCAGACAGCAGCAGAGCTGCTAAAAGAGAGAATATGATCACATATGACTGTCTGTTCCATGAAGATCAGGGATTACTGCAATGCAAGAGGAATGCTGATGTCATTAACAATATTAAAACACAGATAAAAACACAAACAAAGGTATTTATTTTAACAAAAGTTTGTTTTTCCAAGCTCTTATTCATATATACCCATGAATAAGGTATACCTGATATGATCTTTCACCAGCAATATGTTCTCATGTAGAGGAAAAAGAAATGAAAAGAAGTGCATATTCATACCAGCAATTATTAAGTATACAATCCAGAATTCCAGAGTTATTTAAAAGCTTCAAAATAATAAACAGTAAACACAATTATTCCAAAAAAGATTTTTTTTGATAATTGTGCTTTTTTTTTTTTTTTTTTTATAAATGCACTGTTAATATTATTATTATGAGCAAAGGAATGTAGGTTTATATAGAACTTATTCTACCTTTATTTCTCCTTCTTTTTCTCCTTGTTGTTTTCTATTATTATTGTTATTGTAATTATTGTCATAATAAGGTTTCGCAGTTTTGGTACTGTCCATGGTGATGGTGACATTAAGTTAAAAATAAACAGATATCCAATGTTTCTTCTATTCATTTATCCATGTTTGTTCATTTTCATGATGAGACTATATAATTGAAACAATTCTGGAGTTGTATGAGTATACTGCTTAAACTTTGATTTTTGTTTTTTTTAGATCCAGAACTCAATCATGGTCTCTACAAGTAAAAAATATAGTATAAGTATTTGTTTTTACAGAAAAAAAAGTCTATTATTTTGAATGGAAAACATTATATATAACTTATTTTACTTATTTAGAGCGGCTTAATTGGAATAATAAAAGTGAACAGAGATCTTCTACACGTGTAAGTATGGAAACACATTTGCACTTCTATGATTTCTCTTCCTTTTCTTGAATTTGTGTATGCAGTAAAGCAGCCCAGAATTCAATTAACTTTAAATTCTGTGTATGTGAATTCAGTCCAATGTACATATTAACTGCAATATAATGTTTAAAGTGACAATTTAGAGGGGTGGCGACACTATTATTAAATGTATTTTTATATATATTTTCATAAATGATCATTTTTATTATTAATGTCTATAAAAACTTTCTTTCGGCTTCTCCCGTTAGGGGTCGTCACAATGGATCTTCCGCATGTTTGATTTGAGAAGTTTCTTTCAGGAGACAACTTCTTTTAGCTATTTGGGTATGTATTTTTATTTATAAAGATTAAAGATTATGCACATTTAGAAGGATTTTATTTTAGATGAGGATGACTGCAATAATATTGTTAATAAATAGATTCATGTTGCTAATTACAATCAATTGTGATGTTATTGCTATTCATTTGTTATTATTTATATTTATTAGGTAACTGTGTGCAGTTTGTGCGGTTCACGTTCCGTTTTCTATTACGATATTTTTTTCCATGTGATTGCAGAAAGGTAATATTCTTTGACTTTAATACTGTAATAATAGCATATATTTAAAAATGAAAAAAAGTATTCTTTGGCTTTATGTGTGTGTGTTTGTGTGTGTGTGTGTGTGTGTGTGTGTGTGTGTGTGTGTGTGTGTGTGTGTGTGTGTGTGATCATTTTAAAAACATGCAAACTTATTAGTGATTGATAATCTTGACCCAGCCATGTTAGCAACGACATAAATGTTTACAAGTGAAAGATTAGGAATAATAAAAATGCAATAAAATAAAATTTGATTTGATTTGTTCAAGAAACCTGTGCATTATACCTGATTTTAGATTGGTTACAAAATCATCTTCCGTCATCTTCTTTTTTAGGACAAAAGCTTAGGAAAACAAAAAAAAATGGAACAAGATCTGGAGACGGATGCGTATGGAAGTATGTACTCTGTTTTTCTGAAATTTACACTGTATGCAGTTGGTAAGCGGTGGTTTCAAAAGTGGGGTTTGGGGAGTCATAATATAACATGAGCAGAGGCCCATGAATTTTTTTCATCTTGTACATTTGTCAAAATACAATTGAACTTTTTTAAATAATATTTTTTTATTATTATGATTGGATTTATATTTATTCCACATTACTTCCTAATCGTTTACTCCTCTCTAATAATAGAAAACAAATATTTTCTCTTATAACCCTAGTGGTAGAAGCACAAATAACATGCACTTTTACCTTTTTATTTTTTTCCTTGAGATGTAAAAGGTTCTATATTTTCCAGAATCTCCACTGAGGTTAGTGATGTTGGGAAGAACGGACTCTGGAAAAAGTTCAGCAAGAAACAGCATCCTGGGCAAAGAGGAGAAGATCCAGGCTGCTGCAACTGCAGCTACATCTACATCCACCCAGCAGAGTGAGAGCACACAGGGGGAGGTGGCTGGGAAGAAGGTAATTGTGGTGGAGACTCCTGACTGGTTCGCTCCTGGACTTTCTCTGGAGAAAGTAAGAGAAGATGTAGATCTCTGTGTCCAGATGTCCTTTCCAGGACCCCATGCCTTCCTCCTGGTCATACCAGTGAGGCATTACACAAACAAAGTTCATATAGAAGATGAATTAAAAGTGATTATTCCAAAGATGGAGGAGATGTTTGGGGAAAGATGTTGCAGGAACACCATAATTCTTTTTACTGTTACTGATGAACATCAGAGAAAAAATACTGAGATTTTGATCCAATCAGAAAATGAGGAGGTCCAGACCCTTTTAGAGAAATGTGGGAACAGGTTTTTCTGTCTCAACATTAAGGAGAGTGGAGGTGGTTCACAAGTTTCTGAGTTGTTTGAGAAGATAGCGAAGATGGTGAAAGGAAGTGAAACATTCTATAGCAGTGACATTTATCTGAAGACATTTGCTTACATTGGAAAGATTGAGGAAAAGATAAGTGAGAAATTAAAGAAACTTGATGCACCAGGGAATAGAATGATAATGAGAAAACCCAAAAATCAGGCAATGGAGCAACATGTGAAACAACTCAACGAAAATATTGAGATAGGAAGCCAGGAAGTGCATGAAGACGTGGTCACCATGGAGGCAGAGAGAGAAGAAATGAAGATTACCTTGCATGAAATGTGGAGAAGTATGTTAACTGCTAGTATGAAGATGCAAGAAGATTTCAGCAGACAGATGGATGAGAATAAAAGGCAGAATGAGGAGAGGGACAGAGAGTTTAAGAAATAAAAAAGTACAAAAAATGAAAACTGAATAAAAAGTATTTGATTTTAATTTTTCTTCAGGCATAACAATGAAAATCAAAAACATTTGTATTCAGTTTAAATTTTTTTTGTACTTTCACAAGTAAAGTGTATTTCATCTGTGTAATGTTTAATAATAAACAGGTACAATAAAGAAAACTGAAAATTGCATTGCAGTAAAGCTGTGTATAGAATAGAATGCTACAAGCCCTGAATTCTCATTACATTGTCTTTATATACATATATATACATATATATATGTATATATATGTATATATATATACATATATATACTTTGTTTCCCTGAAAATAAGCCCTAGTTAAGATCGTCAGCCGGGAGTACCATAGGTCTGATGCAATACATAATGTATTGAATGTATTGATTAATTACTGATAAGTATTCGTAAATACCCAAGCAGATGGCTTTGTGCAAGTAATGAAGTGGATGATATATAGATTTTTGTACCATACATAAACAAATTTACTGATAGATTTTTGTACATGAAAAGTAGACATCACCCGAAAATAAAACATTTATCTAAGACCTGGTCTTATTTTCAGGGGAACACTGTGTATATATATATATATATATATATATATATATATATATATATATATATATATATATATATATATATATAATATTTAATTTGTTAATGGTTGCATATATATGAGTTCTGTTTTTCCAAACTTTAACATGTTTCCCAGTCCTTAACTTCCTCTCTCTACTCTACTTTCCAAGTCTTTTACTGTATTCGTTTATCTCATAATTATATAATATTGATTGGATAATGTATATGCTGATATGAAGTTTGATGTTTTTATGTAATAAACTTGATGGTCAAACCAACACTTCTCCTTCAGGATCATTCTAAAATAATGAATTTATTTCTGTTTGTATATTTTTTTACTTAATGAAAGAAGCTGGTAAAAGAATAATTTGGAACAAGATCTGAAGACAAAAAGTGTGTATGCCTTCCTATTAAAAAGTCCAAATTCAAAGGAAAATGGTTTTAAAGGATTATAGTTATTTTCTTATGAAAAGCAGGCCATGGTGTGTTTTTATTTCTAAAAAATCTCTTTCCAATTAAAATTCATAAGAAAAATGCCAAATTCTGAACCCATACCAGAAAAAAAGAAATTTTCCTTTCCTTTATGATGTTCTAAAGGTCAACAATCAGGAACACTGATGACCACACAATGAAAACAGAAAGCAAAAGTATGTACAGTAACAGGACACATATACTATAATAATAATATAGTCAAGGTACATCAGATTCCACCTTTAGTATATAAAACACATGTAACATACTATGGATTTAGGGCAATGTATATATTTCATTTCATTTTATTTTCAAACCCATTTAATGAAAAATTGTTTTATTGTAATACTGTAAGAATATATTGTCTTGATAGGGCATGAAAAATAGCAAATGAGGATTTTCTCCCTGTATGAGGGACAGACTGTTTGTCCAATCAGGTTTCGGAGGTGGACTGGTTGTTGGTGGAGGAACGCGGGAAAAAAGAAAAAGGAGCGAGACAGAAAAATGGCGGTGCGGGATGTTTTCCCAGAAAGTATTAATATCTAGACAGTTGGATTAAGTTCGTTCAGCCCGGGTATAACGAATATCATTTTTGATTTGTTTCGAAATCCGACGACCAAAGTAATCGTCGCCCAACAGCAGATCGGGAGAGAGTTCGGGACTCGGCCGACAAGCGAAACCAGACGGATTTCAGTCAGGTGTTATCCTGCGGACTTTTGCGTGCCAGTGGAGTTGCGATCGCCTACAACTTTTTCCGGTACTGTTTTGTTCTCGTCGCGGATGACCTTGCAGCAGGAAGGAATAAACCAGAGAAAACCCTGTTTTACTGAATGAGAATCGTTTGTTTTCGTGAGTAACTTGGAAGCTGAAAACTTATTCTGAAAGCACCTGTTTGTTGCTGAATGGATGCCTTTTCCGCAAACGTGCACCAACGCTAAGGGCCCCAACTAATTTCATACCCGGGTATTTCTATATTTGTGTTTCTACATGTTGTTTTCCTTTTGAACTGACTACTCGGTTATTGGTTTCAATAGTCATTGACTGTCTATTTCAGTTTATTGCCACATCTGTATAAAATATCGTCCAAAGGAACTGACAGGCTGATTTGTTTCTGTTTTTATTGCTGATATATTTAAATCCCTGTCTGAGTCTAATTTAACATTTCTTTAATTTACTGTTATTATTTTGTTTCACTGCAGATTGGTTTAGAATAATAAATATCTTATTTTTGTTCATAATCCAGGATAAATGTTTCGGGATTCATTGAGAACATACTGATCAACGGTAACTATTACATTTTGGAGGCACCGGCATAGACATTTCTACTGTTTTATTTTATTGTATTTTGGGAAAAGGAACTATAGGTGAAAGCCCAGCATAATTCTCAATCTATCAGCTGGGACCACAGGCTCCTGTGCGCCAAGACCCTATACACTCGTAACCATAAAGGGGGTAACACACATAATGAATGTTCTGAGTTACACATCTGCCTTCAGAGCACATGATGTGTAGGTGGTAATCAAATATACGTTTATAGTTGCTGATGTTAGAGTTCAACACTGCTGAATTATAATCACTCAATTCTGTCAGCCCGCTTGAGCACTTCAGGCATTACAGCCTCAATCACAGAGGAAACGCCCGCTTCCAACCAGCTGCACGGAAATGGCGTCTAATGTTCTGGCACTTATAAGGACGCCTGAATCCTCCAGACAGATTGTCTTTAGGCTTGCCCTGATCACTCTCCAGCGTATTCCCTGTTTTGTTTGTTCTTTTGTTTCTGAACTCACAACCCATGTGTTGATTGGATGACAGGGAGTATTCTGGATTGGGGTGTGCATTGCTTCGGCCACTGCCTTGCTCTTCCTCCACCCAAACCACTGCCGGCTGTCACTCCAGAGCACTCCAATTTAGCATCGGTTCCTGAGATCTATCATGGCCTTGTGCGCTTGTTCAGTAAGGCCTTGGCTACCTCCCTGCCTCCCCACTGGCACTTCGACTGTGCCATCGAACTGCTTCCTGGAGCCAGTCCCCTGGGGGGTGCCTGTATCAGTTATCTGCCCCAGAGAGGACTGCCATGAACCAGTATATCCAGGAGTCCCTGGCAGCAGGTATCATCCGACCATCCTCCTCCCCAGCTGGGGCAGGTTTCTTCTTTGTCAAAAAGAAGGATAAGTCCCTACGCCCATGTATTGATTACCGGGGTCTTAATGCAATCACTGTCCGGAACTGTTACCCCTTGCCGCTTATGGCCTCGGCGTTTGAGCTCCTGCAAGGTGCCACGATCTTCAATAAGCTGGATCTACGCAACGTGTACCACCTGGTGCGTATCAGGGAGGGGGATGAATGGAAGACCGCCAAAATTGGCTTCGCCAATTTTTATTGCCGCTTCGTAAAGGGCTATAGTTCGGTGGCGGCGCCCCTCCACCTCCTGACGTCTTCCCTCCACTCGTTCTTTTGGGGCCCTGAGGCTGAGGAGGCATTTCTGGAGCTTAAGCGGCGATTCACGGAAGCGCCCATCCTCATCTTTCCTGACCCGGTTTGGCAGTTCGTTGTTGAAGTCGACGCCTCTGGCTAGGAGTAGGGGCGGTGCTCTCCCATGTCTGCCCTGAGGATAACCGCCTGCATCCTTGCGTCTTTTTTTCCAGGCGCCTTAGCTCCTCGGAACGTAACTACCTGGTGGGTGAGAGGGAGCTCCTTGCTGTCAAACTGGCCTTGGAGGAATGGCGCCATTGGTTGGAGGGTGCAGAGGTCCCCTTTCTGGTCTGGACGGATCATCGCAACCTTAAGTACCTCCAATTGGCTAAATGACTCAACCCCCGACAGGCTAGGGGCCTTTTCTTTGGCCGCTTCCAGTTCTCTCTTTCGTACCGGCCTGGGAACCGAAATGTCAAGCCTGATGCGCTCTCTAGAGTTCATGCCTTGAAGGAGGAGGAGCCATGCCCAGAGACCATTCTTGGCAAGTCTGTGTTGGTCCACACCCTTAGTCTCGCCTTGGAGGAGCGGGTCAAGAATGCCTGTGACAGGGGTCCTGTCCCCAAGGGTTGCCCCACTGGTCTCCTGTTCGTCCCCGAGGGTCTCCGCTCTGGAGTTCTTCAATGGTGTCACAACTCCCTGTTCTTCTGTCACCCCGGTCAGCCTCGCACCTTGTCTCTGGCTTTTGGTGGCCTTCCATGGTAAAGGACACCTGGGACTTTGTTGCAGCCTGCCCCGACTGTGCCCAACACAAGAACCCTCGTGGCCGCCCACAAGGTCTTCTTCGGCCCCTTACTATCCCGAAACGCCCGTGGTGGCCATGGACTTTGTTACCGGGCTGCCCGTTTCCAGTGGCAACACGGTCGTCATGACGGTCATTGATCGGTTTTCTAAGATGGGCCACTTTAACGCTCTACCCAAGCTGCCATCTGCCAAAGAAACCGCCAAGCTGGCCCTCCAGCACACATTTCCCAGAGGAAACCCACGCGGACCCCAATTCTCAGCGCAGTTTTGGAGGGAGTTCTGCCGCCTCCTGGGCATCTCGACCAGCCTCTCATCTGGGTTTCACCCCCAGACGAACGGACAGACCGAGAGACTCAACCAGGCTCTTGAGACTGGTCTCCGCCTCCTTTGCAGTCGGGAACCCTCCTCCTGGTCGGATAAACTTTTGTGGATTGAGTATGCCCATAACACTCTTCTCACTGCTGCCACAGGACTTGCGCCCTTCCAGGTGGTCCACAGTTTCCTGCCGCCAACATTCTCCAACCAGGAACCCCGGTCCGCCGTTCCTTCTGCCGCCCTTTTCTTCCGATGCTGCCGTCGAGGCTGGAAAATGGCCCGAGCAGCCCTGCTTAAAAATGGCATAAGGCTTTGCCAGGGGGCCAACCGTAAGCGGCGCCTAGCCCCCCACTACCGCGCTGGGCAACTTGTATGGCTCTCTACTCGGGACCTTCTCCTTAAGGCCATCTGTCGGAAGCTCGCCCCATGCTTCATCGGCCCCTTCCCTATTTCCAAAGTCGTCAATCCCGTGGCCTACCGGCTCAGGCTCCCCAGTGCGCTCCGGGTCCACCCTACATTTCATGTGTCTAGGGTTCGACCCGTTTGGGCCTGCTCCCTGGTTTTAGGCTTGCCCTGATCACTCTCCAGCGTATTCTCTGTTTTGTTTGTTCTTTTGTTTCTGACCTGATTATTCTGTCCTCCGGTTTCCGGTTTGGCTCGCGCTGAACGTGCTCCGGTTTCCGGCTCGGCTCTGCTTGGCTCGCGCTGAACGCGCTCCAGTGTCCGGCTCGGCTCTGCTCTGAACGTGCTCCGGTTTCCAGCTCGGCTCTGCTCTGCTCACGTTGAACGCGCTCCGGTTTCCGGCTCGGCTCCGCTCGCGCTGAACGCGCGTTTCAGTTTCCGGCTCGGCATCCTTACCCTCCGCGCACATCGGCTTCCTGAATCAGCTCCCTGAATCGGCTCCCTGAATCGGCTCCCTGAATCGGTTTCCTGATTTAGCTCTGCACAGCCTTTCTCCTGCTCTGCTCTTTTTGCATCTGCCTTGGATCCTATAACCTGAACTTTCTGACAAATCAAGCCAAATTATTTCAATCCAAAAACAGGCATCAAATTCACGATGTGTGTGAGTCTATAAAATCAAGTCTTACACAAAGCCGGCAGTGAGAGAGTTCATACTGATGAAACATTTAGTTATTACGTTTAGTGATAGAGCAGTGGAGCAGTGCAGCAGCAGTAGGTATTTTCTACATGCATTATACAAAATCTTGCTTATTTATTCAATTAATTTATGTTGTAGGGGCTGTGTGTGTGTGTGTGTGTGTGTGTGTGTGTGTGTGTGTGTGTGTGTGTGTGTGTGTGTGTGTGTGTGTTTGCACAGTCATTCTGATAGAGCAGTGGAGCAGTGGAGCAGCAGCAGGTATTTTCTACATGCATTATACAAAATCTTGCTTATTTATTCAATTCATTTATGTTGTGGGGGCTATGTGTGTGTGTGTGTGTGTGTGTGTGTGTGTGTGTGTGTGTGTGTGTGTGTGTGTTTGCACAGTCATTCTGATAGAGCAGTGGAGCAGTGGAGCAGTGGAGAAGCAGTAGGTAATTTCTACATGCATTATACAAAATCTTGCTTATTTATTCAATTAATTTATGTTGTGTGGGCTGTGTGTGTGTGTGTGTGTGTGTGTGTGTTTGCACAGTCATTCTGATAGAGCAGTGGAGCAGTGGAGCAGTGGAGCAGCAGTAGGTAGTTTCTACATGCATTATACAAAAGCTTGCTTATTTATTAAATTAATTTATGTTGTGGGGCTGTGTGTGTGTGTGTGTGTGTGTGTGTGTGTGTGTGTGTGTGTGCGTGAATGATCTTGAGTGTGTGCGTGTGAGTGTGTGAATGATTGTGAGTGTGTGTGTGTGTGTGTGTGTGTGTGTGTGTGTGTGAATGATCGTGTGTGTGTGTGTGTGTGTGTGTGTGTGTGTGTGTGTGTGTGAATAATCGTGAGTGTGTGTGTGTGTGTGTGTGTGTGTGTGTGTGTGTGTGTGTGTGTGTGTGTGTGTGTGTGTGTGTGTGCATGTTTGTGTGAATGATCTTGAGTGTGTGTGTGTGTGTGTGTGTGTGAATGATCGTGTGTGTGTGTGTGTGTGTGTGTGTGTGTGTGAATGATCGTGTGTGTGTGTGTGTGAATGATCATGAGTGTGTGTGTGTGTGTGTGAATGATCGTGAGTGTGTGTGTGTGTGTGTGTGTGTGTGTGTGTGCGCGTTTGTGTGTGTGTGTGTGTGTGTGTGAATGATCCTGAGTGTGTGTGTGTGTGTGTGATGTAAGTGAAATATTTTATCTGCATGAGTTCTTACATGTTTGTCTGAAATGTCTGTGCTACTGTACTTCTGTTATATTGTTTTCTATAACAGTGATGCTGTTACAGTATTAATAGTTTTAAACAGTTCTAAAGGGGAAAAAATTTCCCTAGATCTTAAATATCAGCCGTTTTTAAAGCAGGAAAAGCAAAAAAAATGTACTTCCTCATTCTTTTCCTCTTTATAAAAAGAGTTACTCTACTGAATACATATAAGGCACTAGACAGATGTGGCTGCAGTTTTAGACAAATTTAATTGTAGATAGCAGAGGTATTAATAATTCAACAAACAGACCAGGATTAAAGTAGCAAACAAATATACGAGATATAAAAAAACAACAACCATTAAATCCTTGTGTAGCTGAAAAAACAGTGTACGTAATCAGAGTGTTAATTAATGTTAAAGATGTGGTGTGGGATTTGGAATACATGGCTGCCATATTTGAAGTGTTCAAATTTATTTATTTGGTAAATATTCAACTTATCAAATATTTTCCTGATAATAGTCAAATCTATATCTTTGCAAAAACCAAGTAATGCCGTGTTTATTGTTATTTTGTGGCTGAAGTTATCAATTTGTTTGTGACTTATATCCAGGTAACATGGCTCACAACTGTAATGAGAACCCTGAGAAACCACAGATGGATCAGCCAGAACCAGTAGATACTCCAGAAGAAGACAACAAGCCCAGTAAAAGATTTTATGACACAAGTAACAGTGACATTGACAGCACTGGAAAGCAAATACTACCAGAGGTGTTTATTTGAATTAATGATGACTGGTTTCGCAAGTTCCTATAAATACAAGCTCCTTCTATTTCCATGAATGAGGAATAACAGCTGTGACTTTTTACACGAAATACTGTATGTGTTCACGTAGAAATAGTGAAATGTAAAAAATATAGCTGTTTGTAGCATTATAAAGACAAGACATGTATTTCTACATATAAAGTTTCATTCTTACCAGTAATGATTAAGTATACAATCAGAATTTTATCAATCGGAAACAGAATAAATATTATACAATAAAAATATTAAGTAATTGTTTAAAATAGTATAATATTATCATGTATGTGATATAATTACATTTACTTATTTAGGATTGTTAAATATAAATAATAAAAGTAAACAAAGATCTTCCATATAGGTTAGTATGAAAACACATGCTATTATTTATTTTCATGTGTTACTTTTCTTTATTCTTTCTGAATGTGTATGTTTTTATTTTTAGGTTAGTAATAAATTAAGTTAACTTTATTTATCAACAATAAAAATTTCGGGTCCATTATACATATTAACATACTAATTTTTATTTATTATTTCCTTTTTACTAAATTTATTTACGCAAATAATTTAGGACATTAGTTACAGTAGTAATGCTTATTGTTATTTTGTAGCCCGAGTTAGGACACATGAATGATCATCAATAAACAAGAATTTTGTTCATATTTTATTATAAATTTGTTTGTGTCTTGTAGCGAAATAAGATGAGTAGCAACTGTGATGAGCTGCATGAGCAGTTCCAGACAGATCAGTCAAAGCCAATGAATACTGTACCAGAAGCTGAAAAGCCCAGTACAAGTTCAGAAGATAAAACAAATCAAAGGGAAACCTCAGAAGATCAAAGGATTGATGGTACAAATTCACATCAAAAGCTTTTTTCAAAATTCACAACAAAGCAATAGTATGTAATTTGCAGATAAAACCTGTCTAATTGCTTACTTTGATCAATCAGACATCATGATCCATCACATTAATGTTATAGAAATGATGACTTTTTGTTGTTGTTTGTTTCCTACAGACCCACACTGGCTTGAGCATTTCAAGGGAATAAATGTTCATAAAAATGATAATACAAATTATTTGTCTTTATTCACAGGAAATATAAAACCTGTATTGCTTGGGAACAAATTCCTTATTCATGTAACTGGAAAAACATTGAATTCTCATAACAATTTCATGGATTGGCTAAAAAATAGCACACCCTGGCTGCAGGAGGTGGAAACAGTGGATGAGTGTGATTTCATTCTGGTTTTCTGCCCTGTTGTGTCACGAGCTGGAACTGACATTGAAGCAGCAGAGAAAAGTCTTCATAACATTTCAGGTAGAAAACAATCTTTTTTTTTTTTTTTTTACTTATTTGTAGTTAAAACTCATTACTTTATTATAAAAAATGTGTAAATTAATATATTTATATTTTTCAAAAGCCACAAAACCTGCTGTTCTGGTGGTGCTCCATCACACCTCTCATCCAGAGTGTGTAGTATCAGACAGCAGCAGAGCTGCTAAAAGAGAGAATATGATCACATATGACTGTCTGTTCCATGAAGATCACGGATTACTGCAATGCAAGAGGAATGCTGATGTCATCAACAATATTAAAACACAGACAAAAACACAAACAAAGGTATTTATTTTAAAGTCATTTATTTAAAGTCAATTAACTTTGAATTCTGTGTATGTGAATTCAGTCCAGTGTACATATTTACTGCAATATAATGTTTAAAGTGACATTTTAGGGGTGCGGGGTGGGGATGGGGAGGATTGTAACACTATTATTAAATGTATTTTTATATATGTTTTCATAAATGATCATTTTTATTATTAATGTATATAATGACCAGAATTCTGTGTACTTTGTTTTACCATATTAGAAAGAGAATCCTGCAATAGACTCACGACGCGAAAAAAATAGTAAAGAAAGTGAACAAGGGACACAGGTGATTTGTCAGGTTTAGGTTATGGACTACATTTCCAATCAGCGACTGTACATAACGAGTCCATGTCTCACGTCTGTGCACATGATTCATCTGTATCCTGTTAGCAATTGTGTGTAGTGTGTGTGTTCTCTTATGTTTAACCATAGTTCTGTGTGTTTTTTATATACATGCATGTAAGTGTATTGAAATTGCATCTGCTTCTGCTTCCGTGACATGAGTATGGATACAATGCAAAATACCAAAATATGCCTACATTCTGTTTATTTATTCCTTTCCTATTCTTCTTCTTATTTTTTCGGCTTCTCCCATTAGGGGGCGCCACAGCGGACATCCGTACTCTGTCCCCCCCTGTCCTCTACATCTGCCTCTTTTAAACCAACTACCTGCATGTCTTCCCTCACCACATCCATGAACCTCCTCCTTGGTCTTCCTCTTTTCCTCCTTCCTGGTGGCTCCATCCTCAGAAATCTCCTCCTGATATACCCCATGTCCCTCCTCTGTACATGTCCAAACCATCTCAATCTCACCTCCCTCACTTTGTCTCCAAAACGTCCTACATGCGCTGTCCCTCTGATAAACTCATTTCTAATCCTGTCCATCGTCATCACTCCCAACGAACATCTCAACATCTTCAGCTCTGCTACCTCCAGCTCCACCTCCTGTCTTTTACTCAATACCCCTGTCTCTAATCCATACATCATCTCAGGTCTCACCACAGTCCTATAAACTTTCCCTTTCACTCTCACAGATACTCTTCTATCACAAATCACTCCTGCTTGATTTGGCACATGTTTTTACGTTGGATGCCCTTCCTGATGTAACCCTCCCTATTTATCCGGGCTTGTGACCGGCACTAAGAGTGCACTTTTAATTATTATTATTTTATTATTTTATTATTAAGCAATGTTATGTAAATTCCAGGAATTATATGATGAATATCATTCAATTTGCATTTGTTTGTTTGATTTGTTTATTTTTTTAAATAGTTTTGGCAGGTTTATAGAGTTATATATTGTAGTAGGTAAGAGAATGAAATCGATTTTTGTCACTGAATACATATAAGCACTAGACAGATGTGGCTGCAGTTTAAGACAGATTTAATAGCAGGTAGCAGAGGTACAGAATCTTTAAACAACTAGCAAGCCAAGACATGTTTTTCTACATATACATTTTCATTTTGACCAGTAATGATTAAGTATACAATCAGAATATCATCAATCAGAAACATAAAACATATTATAAAATAAAAATATTAAGTGATTGTTTAAAATATCATGTTATTACCATGTATGGGTTATAATTACATGTTTTTAGGTGTATATAATTAAATTGACTTAAGTTTATATAATTACATTAACTCATTTAGGATTGTTAAATATAAATAAAAATGTTAGTATGAAAACACATGGCATTGGTTCTTTTCTTTATTCTTTCTGAATGAACTTTATCCAGCAACAATACAACTTTCGGGTTCAATGTACAATTTTACAATACAATATTAATTGTACAATATTAAAATACGAACTTCAAAATTTTAAAACATAGCTAGATTTTATTTATTATTTCCTTTTTACTGAATTTATTTACGCAAAAAATTTAGGACATCAGTTACAGTAGTAATGCTTATTGTTATTTTGTAGCCCGAGTTAGGACACATGAATGATCATCAATGAACAAGAATTTTGTTCATATTTCATTATCAATTTGTTTGTGTCTTGTAACGAAATAAGATGAGTAGCAACTGTGAAGAGCCGCAAGAGCAGTTCCAGACGGATCAGTCAAAGCCAATGAATACTGTACCAGAAGCTGAAAAGCCCAGTACAATTTCAGAAGATAAAACAAATCAAAGGGAAACCTCAGAAGATCAAAGGATTGCTGGTACAAATTCACATCAAAAGCTTTTTTCAAATTCACAACAAAGCAATAGTATGTAATTTGCAGATCAATCAGACATCATGATTCATCACATTAATGTTATAGAAATGATGACTATTTGTTGTTGTTTGTTTCCTACAGACCCACACTGGCTTGAGCATTTCAAGGAATTAAATGTTCATAAAAATGATAATACAAATTATTTGTCTTTATTTACAGAAAATATAAAACCTGTATTGCTCGGGAACAAATTCCTTATTCATGTAACTGGAAAAACATTGAATTCTCATAACAATTTCATGGATTGGCTAAAAAATAGCACACCCTGGCTGCAGGAGGTGAAACAGTGGATGAGTGTGATTTCATTCTGGTTTTCTGCCCTGTTGTGTCACGAGCTGGAACTGACATTAAAGCAGCAGAGAAAAGTCTTCATAACATTTCAGGTAGAAAACAATCTTTTTTTTTTACTTATTTGTAGTTAAAACTCATAACTTTATTATATAAAATGTGTAAATTAATATATTTATATTTTTCAAAAGCCACAAAACCTGCTGTTCTGGTGGTGCTCCATCACACCTCTGATCCAGGGTGTGTAGTATCAGACAGCAGCAGAGCTGCTAAAAGAGAGAATATGATCACATATGACTGTCTGTTCTATGAAGATCATGGATTACTGCAATGCAAGAGGAATGCTGATGTCATCAACAATATTAAAACACAGATAAAAACAAAGGTATTTATTTTAACAAATGATTTGTTTTTCCAAGCTCTTATTCATGTATACCCATGAATAAGGGAACTATTAAGAACATTTTGCTGTTATTTAAATGCTTTAAAATAATAAACAGTAAACACAATTATTCAAAAAAGATTTTTTTAAATAATTGTGCTTTTTTTTTAAATAAATGCACTGTTAATATTATTATTATGAGCAAAGGAATGTAGGTTTATATTTAACTTATTCTACCTTTATTTCTCCTTCTTTTTCTCCTTTTTTTCTTTTATTATTGTTATTGTAATTATTGTTATAATAAGGCTTTGCAGCAAATTTTGTTTATGTTTAACCATAGTTCTGTGTTTTTTTATATACATGCATGTAAGTGTATTGAAATTGCATCTGCTTCTGCTTCCGTGACATGAGTATGGAAACAATGCAAAATAACAAAATATGCCTACATTCTGTTTATTTGTTCCTTTCCTATTCTTCTTCTTCTTTTTTCGGCTTCTCCCATTAGACGGATCATCCGTCTCCATAGAGACATTTATCTGAAGACGTTTGCTCAGATTGGAAAGATTGAGGAAAAGATAAGTGAGAAATTAAAGAAACTTGATGAAGCAGGGAATAAAATGATAATGAGAAAACCCAAAAATCAGGCAATCGAGCAACATGTGAAACAACTCAACGAAAATACTGAGATAGAAAGCCAGGAAGTGAATGAAGACGTGGTCACCATGGAGGCAGAGAGAGAAGAAATGAAAATATACCTTGCATGAAATGTAGAGAAGTATGTTAACTGTTAATATATATTACTGTTAATATTTATATATATATATATATATATATATATTTCATTTGTTAATTGTTGCATATGAGTTTTGTTTTTCCAAACTTTAACATGTTTCCCAGTCCTCCACTTCCTCTCTCTACTCTACTTTCCAAGTCTTTTACTGTACTCGTTTATCTCATAATTATATAATATTGATTGGATAATGTATATGCTGATATGAAGTTTGATGTTTTTATGTAATAAACTTGATGGTCAAACCAACACTTCTCCTTCAGGATCATTCTAAAATAATGAATTTATTTCTGTTTGTATATTTTCTACTTCATGAAAGAAGCTGGTGAGAGAATAACTGGAAACAAGATCTGAAGACAAACATATGTTTATGCGTTTCTATAAAAAAAGTAATGTGTGTTTATCAAAAAAGTCAAAATTCAAAAGAAAATGGTTTTATAGGATTATAGTTATTTTCTTATAAAAAGCAGGCCATGTTGGGTTTTATTTCTAAAAAATCTCTTTCCAATTAAAATTCATGTAAAAAAAAAAAATAAATAAATAAATTTGAAATTCTGAACCCATACCAGAAAAAAAGTTTATGATGTTCTAAAGGTCAACAATCAGAAACAATGATGATCACACAATGAAAACAGAAAGTAAAAGTATGTACAGTAACAGGAAACATATACTATAATAATAATAAAATAGTCAAGGTAGAGAAATTAATGCATTTTCAATACATACATATAAAATATAGTGAAAATATTACAGTTATAGAAATGATTGAAAGTATAGTGGTATTAAAACATCAGATTCCACCTTCAGTGTATAAAACACATAATGAATGTTCTGAGTTACACGTCTGCCTTCAGAGCACATGATGTGTAGGTGGTAATCAAATATGTTTATAGTTGCTGATGTTAGAGTTCAACACTGCTGAATTATAATCACTTAAATCAAGCCAAATTATTTCAATCCTAAAACAGGCATCAAATTCAGGGTGTGTGTGAGTCTATAAAATCAAGTGTTACACAAAAGTGAAAGTGTGTGTGTGTGTTTGCACAGTCATTCTGATAGAGCAGTGGAGCAGTGGAGCAGCATTATTCAAGAACACAGTGTGTGTTGTGGAGGCTGTGTGTGTGTGTGTGTGTGTGTGTGTGTGTGTGTGTGTGTGTGTGTGTTTGCACAGTCATTCTGATAGAGCAGTGGAGCAGTGGAGCAGCAGCAGGTATTTTCTACATGCATTATACAAAATCTTATTTATTTTTTTTATTTACTTAATAATTTGCTTATTTATTCAATTAATTTATGTTGTGGGGGCTGTGTGTGTGTGTGTGTGTGTGTGTGTGTGTGTGTGTGTGTGTGTGTGTGTGTGTGTGATGTAAGTGAATTATTTTATCTGCATGAGTTCTTACATGTTTGTCTGAAATGTCTGTGCTACTGTACTTCTGTTATATTGTTTTCTATAACAGTGATGCTGTTACAGTATTAATAGATTTAAACAGTTCTAAAGGGGAAAAAAGTTCCCTAGATCTTAAATATCAGCCGTTTTTAAAACAGGAAAAGCAACAAAAAATGTACTTCCTCATTTACTTCCTCATTCTTTTCCTCTTTATAAACAGAGTTACTCTACTGAATACATATAAGGCACTAGACAGATGTGGCTGCAGTTTTAGACAGATTTAATAATAGATAGCAGAGATGATGATAATTAAACAAACAGACCAGGATTAAAGTAGCAAACAAATATACAAGATAAACAAAACAACAACCATTAAATCCTTGTGTAGCTGAAAAAACAGTGTACGTAATCAGCTTATTAATTAATGTTAAAGATGTGGTGTGGGATTTGGAATACATGGCTGCCATATTTGAAGTGTTCAAATTTATTTATTTAGTAAATATTCAACTTATCAAATATTTTCCTGACAATGGTCACATCTATATCTTTGCAAAAACCAGGTAATGCCGTGTTTATTGTTATTTTGTGGCCCAAATTATCAGTTAGCAATTTGTTTGTGACTTGTATCCAGGTAACATGGCTGATAACTGTAATGAGAACCCTGAGAAACCACAGATGGATCAGCCAGAACCAGTGGATACTCCAGAAGAAGACAACAAGCCCAGTACAAGATTTTATGACACAAGTAACAGTGACATTGACAGCACTGGAAAGCAAATACTACCAGAGGTGTTTATTTGAATTAATGATGACTGGTTTTGCAAGTTCCTATAAATACAAGCTCCTTCTATTTCCATGAATGAGGAATAACAGCTGTGACTTTTTACACGAAATACTGTATGTGTTCACGTAGAAATAGACAAATTTAAAAAAATATAGTTGTTTGTAGCATTATAAAGACAAGACATGTATTTCTACATATAAAGTTTCATTCTTACCAGTAATGATTAAGTATACAATCAGAATTTTATCAATTAGAAACAAAAACATATTATAAAACAAAAATATTAAGTAATTTTAAAAGAGTATAATATTATCATGTATGTCAGGGGTGGCCAACCAGTCAGAGACCGAGAGCCACATCATACACATGGGCACACATGAACATCACCCATCCCTTCCTCTTACACACACACACACACACACACACACACACACACACACACACACACACACACACCTCTGCTCAGCCAGATTTATTGTAAATGTCACACACTAACATAATGACAGAAATTGACTCCTACAGTTCTAAGACCACAGGACAGTCATTTTCAACAATCAACATTGAGTGCACTGTCTCACACACACAAACTCTGTTTAACCAAGTCCACAAACAAAAATATAATAATTTACAATAGTGTTTTTCTTTTACTATGCATGTTACTTAGTGGGACTTTTGGCATCCTTGCCTTGAACAATCCCCTTCAAATCTGCCTCGTATTCCGTTGTTGCCACTCGAAGCAATTCTTTCACATGGGTGTCTGTCAGAACAGATCGATGCTTTGATTTCACGTGTTTCAGTGTAGAAAAAAAACAGACTTTGTGTTTTTATATGCGTGTTCACTTCGCTTGAGTTCATTACGGTATTTTCGTCAAATGCGCATGTGCGTGAGATGAATATACCGCAGGGGGGGGGGCATTTAATTTTTACAAGGGGCCCACATGAGAAACCTGAATTGTGTCAGAGGGCCACACCAACGATAATATTTCAGGGATGCACCGAAATGAAAATTCAATTCAAAAGTCAATGAAATATATAATTTTTTGTGTTATGCCTTTTGCCTCTGCACCATCACTGGAAAACTTTCCTGCCTTTTCAAAAACGTCCTCTACAGACGGAGTGCGCATGCTCGGATTGACTTTACTTATCTGCGCCGCGTTCTTCTCATATTTAAAGGAAATCTGGATGTTTGGATTTCAGGTGATAAATTAAACCCGACTTGGAGAAACTCTATGCAGATACACCCCCTCTTGAAATTTCAGCATTGCATGTTTTGCAAATCGCTTTCCGCACACCGCAGACATGTTGCTCTTATCCAGATAACCGTGTGCTGCTGCGCTTTTTTATTGCGTCATTACAATTGTGTTTCTGCCGTGTTGTTTCGGGTATTTAGGTATTTCCGAAAATTCTCTGTGCATCGTAATTTATGATTGGCCTCATGCCAAGGTCTTCCCAGTTTCCCAGTAGGGGCAAGCTCATTTAAGTCTTAAAAATACCGTATTGAACGTAAGCGAAGCGAACACGCACATTAAAAATCAAACACACAAAAATCGATATAAACGTAAGAGCCGCATGAAACCAGCCAAAGAGCCGCATGCGGTTCGCGAGCCGCGGGTTGGCCACCCCGATGTATGTGATATACTTACATTCACTTAACTTTATTTAATTACATTGACTTATTTAGGATTTTTAAATATAAATAATAAAAGGCAACAAAGATCTTCCACATAGGTTAGTATGAAAACACATGGCATTATTTATTTTCATGTGTTTCTTTTCTTTATTCTTTCTGAAATTGTATGCATTTATTTTTAGGTTAGTAATAAATTTAATTAACTTTCTCTATCAACAATAAAAATTTCGGGTCCATTATACATATTAACATACTAATTTTAAAATAACAAAACATAGCTACATTTTATTTATTATTTCCTTTTTACTAAATTTATTTATGCAAAAAATTTAGGACATCAGTTACAGTAGTAATGCTTATTGTTATTTTGTAGCCCGAGTTAGGACACATGAATGATCATCAATGAACAAGAATTTTGTTCATATTTCATTATCAATTTGTTTGTGTCTTGTAGCGAAATAAGATGAGTAGTGAAGAGCCGCATGAGCAGTTCCAGACGGATCAGTCAAAGCCAATGAATACTGTACCAGAAGGTGAAAAGCCCAGTACAAGTTCAGAAGATAAAACAAATCAAAGGGAAACCTCAGAAGATCAAAGGATTACTGGTACAAATTCACATCAAAAGCTTTTTTCAAAATTCACAACAAAGCAATAGTATGTAATTTGCAGATCAATCAGACATCATGATTCATCACATTAATGTTATAGAAATGATGACTTTTTGTTGTTGTTTGTTTCCTACAGGCCCACACTGGCTTGAGCATTTCAAGGGAATAAATGTTCATAAAAATGATAATACAAATTATTTGTCTTTATTTACAGAAAATATAAAACCTGTATTGCTCGGAAACAAGTTCTTTATTCATGTAACCGGAAAAACATTGAATTCTCATAAAGAATTTATGGATCAGCTAAAAAATAGCACACCCTGGCTGCAGGAGGTGGAAACAGTGGATGAGTGTGATTTCATTCTGGTTTTCTGCCCTGTTGTGTCACGAGCTGGAACTGACATTGAAGCAGCAGAGAAAAGTCTTTATAAAATTTCAGGTAGAAAACAATCTTTTTTTACTAATTTGTAGTTAAAACTCATAACTTTATTCAAAAAAATGTGTAAATTAATATATTTATATTTCTCAAAAGCCACAAAACCTGCTGTTCTGGTGGTGCTCCATTACACGTTTGATCCAGAGTGTGTAGTATCAGACAGCAGCAGAACTGCTAAAAGAGAGAATATGATCACATATGACTGTCTGTTCCATGAAGATCGGGGATTACTGCAATGCAAGAGGAATGCTGATGTCATCAACAATATTAAAACACAGATAAAACCACAAACAAAGGTATTTATTTTAACATATATGTGAAGCTCCTATTCATATATACCCATGAATAAGGAAAAACTGATATGATCTTTCACCAGCAATATGTTCTCATGTAGAGGAAAAAAGAAACAAAAAATTAAGAATATTGCTGTTCATTCTGAAGACAAGATATACATTTCTGCATATTCATACCAGCAATTATTAAGTACACAATCAAGAATTCCAGAGTTATTTAATTTAATTTTAAATAATCGTGTTTTTTTTTTTTTTTTTTTTTTATAAATGCACTGTTAATATATTATTATGAGCAAAGGAATGTAGGTTTATATTTAACTTATTCTACCTTTATTTCTCCTTCTTTTTCTCCTTGTTGTTTTCTTTTATTATTGTTATTGTAATTATTGTTATAATAAGGTTTCGTAGCAAATTTTGTAGCCTTGAAATGTTGGTACTGTCCATGGTGATGGTGACATTTAGTTCAAAATAAACAGATATCCAATGTTTTCTTCTATTCATTTATCCATGTTTGTTCATTTTCATGATGAGACTATATAATTGAAACAATTCTGGAGTTGTATGAGTGATTTTTGATTTTGATTTTTGTTTTTTTGTTTTTTAGATCCAGAACCGAATCATGGTCTCTATAGGTAAAAAATATAGTATAAGTATTTGTTCTCAAAAAAGTCTATTATTTTGAATGGAAAACATTATATATAACTCATTTTACTTATTTAGAGCGGCTTAATTGGAATAATAAAAGTGAACAGAGATCTTCTACACGTGTAAGTATGGAAACACATTTGCACTTCTATGATTTCTCTTCCTTTTCTTGAATTTGTGTATGCAGTAAAGCAGCCCAGAATTCAATTAACTTTAAATTCTGTGTATGTGAATTCAGTCCAGTGTACATATTAACTGCAATATAATGTTTAAAGTGGGGTGGGGTGGGGGGGTTGGGGCGTTGTAACACTATCATTAAATGTATTTATATTTTTTTTTTCATAAATGCTCATTTTTATTATTAATGTATATCATGACCAGAATTCTGTGTACTTTTTTTACCTCATCAGAAAGAGAATCCTGCAATAGACGAAGAAATAGGCGAAGAAATTAGAGAACAAAGTGAACAAGGGACACAGGTGAGTTGTCAGGTTTAGGTTATGGACTACATTTCCAATCAGCGACTGTACATAGCGAGTCCATGTCTCACGTCTGTGCACATGATTCATCTGTATCCTGTTAGCAATTGTGTGTAGTGTGTGTGTTCTCTTATGTTTAACCATAGTTCTGTGTGTTTTTTATATACATGCATGTAAGTGTATTACACTCCCTACGAAAACCTCAACATCTTCAGCTCTGCTACCTCCAGCTCCACCTCCTGTCTTTTACTCAATGCCACTGTCTCTAATCCATACAACATCGCAGGTCTCACCACAGTCCTATAAACTTTCCCTTTCACTCTCACAGATACTCTTCTATCACAAATCACTCCTGCTATCACTCTTCTCCACCCACTCCACCCTGCCTGCACTCTTTTCTTCACTTCTCTAACACACTCTCCATTACTCTGCACTGCTAACCCAGGTACCTGAACTCCTCCACCTTCTCCACTTCCTCTCCTCCCACCTCTTTGTGATCTGCATATTTGATTTGGCACATGTTTTTATGCTGGATGCCCTCCCTATTTTAACCCTCCCCATTTATCCGGGCTTGTGATCGGCACTAAGAGTGCACTTTTTATTATTATTATAATTAAATTTTTAAGCAATGTTATGTAAATCGCGGGAATTATATGATGAATATCATTCAATTTGCATTTGTTTGTTTGATTTGTTTATTTTGTGTAATAGTTTTGGCAGGTTTATAGAGTTATATATTGTAGTAGGTAAGAGAATGAAATCGATTTTTGTCAAACAGATTTTCAAGTGGGATCCAGGAAGCATAATAAGAGGGTTCAAGCTTTTTCTTCACCCACTTTCAAAAGCATTTGTAAACTGGTTACTGCAAAAGGTGTGTAACTGATATGTTGACTTTTTTCTTTCAGGAGACAGGTGGAACTTTTTGGAGCTCTTTCGGTATGTATTTTTATTTATAAAGATTATAGATTATGCACATTTAGAAGGATTTTATTTGAGATGAGGATGACTGCAATAATATTGTTTCATAAATAGATTCATGTTGCTACAATCAATTGTGATGTTATTGCTAATTATTCATTATTATTTATATGTATTAGTTAAATGTTTGCTGACTGTGTGGTTCTGGATCTGGAATCTATTACATTGTAATTGCAGAAAGGTAATATTCTTTGACTTCAATACTGTAATAATAGCATATATATATATAAATGAATGAAAAAAATTTATTCTGTAGTGTGTGTGTGTGTGTGTGTGTGTGTGTGTGTGTGTGTGTGTGTGTGTGTGTGTGTGTGTGTGTGATCATTTATCACATGCAAACTTATTAGTGATTGATAATCTTGACCCAGCCATGTTAGCAACGACATAAAGGTTTACAAGTGAAAGATTGAGAGTAATAAAAATACAATACAATTTAATTTGATTTGATTTGTTCAAGAAACCTGTGCATTATACCTGATTTTAGATTTGTTACAAAATCATCTTTCATTATCTTCTTTATTAGTACGAAAGCTTAGAAGAACCAAAAAACCCGGAACAAGATCTGGAGAAAAATGCGTATGAAAGTATGTACTCTGTTTTTCTGAAATTTACACTGTATGCAGTTGGTAAGCGGTGGTTTCAAAAGTGGGTTTGGGGAGTCGTAATATAACATGAGCAATTGAACTTTTTAAAATTATATTTTTGTTTTATTATGATTGGATTTATATTCATTCCATATTACTTCCTAATCGTTTACTCCTCTCTAATAATAGAAAACAAATATTTTCTCTTATAACCCTAGTGGTAGAAGCACAAATAACATGCATTTTTACCTTTTTATTCTTTTCATTGAGATGTAAAAGGTTCTATAATTCCAGAATCTCCACTGAGGTTAGTGATGTTGGGAAGAAAGGACTCTGGAAAAAGTTCAGCAAGAAACATCATCCTGGGCATAGAGGAGAAGATCCAGGCTGCTGCAACTGCAGCTACATCTACATCCACCCAGCAGAGTGAGAGCACACTGGGGGAGGTGGCTGGGAAGAAGGTAATTGTGGTGGAGACTCCTGACTGGTTCTGTCCTGAACTTTCTCTGGAGAAAGTAAGAGAAGATGTAGATCACTGTGTCCAGATGTCCTCTTCAGGACCCCATGCCTTCCTCCTGGTCATACCAGTGATGCATTCCACAAACAAAGTTCATATAGAAGATGAATTAAAAGTGATTATTCCAAAGATGGAGGAGATGTTTGGGGAAAGATGTTGCAGGAACACCATAATTCTTTTTACTGTTACTGATGAACATCAGAGAAAAAATACTGAGATTTTAATCCAATCAGAAAATGAGGAGGTCCAGACCCTTTTAGAGAAATGTGGGAACAGGTTTTTCTGTCTCAACATTAAGGAGAGTGGAGGTGGTTCACAAGTTTCTGAGTTGTTTGAAAAGATAGAGAAGATGGTGAACGGAAGTGAGTAATTCTATAGCAGAGACATTTATCTGAAGACGTTTGCTCAGATTGGAAAGATTGAGGAAAAGATAAGTGAGAAATTAAAGAAACTTGATGAAGCAGGGAATAAAATGATAATGAGAAAACCCAAAAATCAGGCAATCGAGCAACATGTGAAACAACTCAACGAAAATATTGAGATAGGAAGCCAGGAAGTGAATGAAGACGTGGTCACCATGGAGGCAGAGAGAGAAGAAATGAAGATTACCTTGCATGAAATGTGGAGAAGTATGTTAACTGTTAATATATATTACTGTTAATATTTATATATATATATATATATAATATTTCATTTGTTAAATAGTTGCATATATGAGTTCTGTTTTTCCAAACTTTAACATGTTTCCCAGTCCTTAACTTCCTCTCTCTACTCTACTTTCCAAGTCTTTTACTGTACTCGTTTATCTCATAATTATATAATATTGATTGGATAATGTATATGCTGATATGAAGTTTGATGTTTTATGTAATAAACTTGATGGTCAAACCAACACTTCTCCTTCAGGATCATTCTAAAATAATGAATTTATTTCTGTTTGTATATTTTTTACTTCATGAAAGAAGCTGGTGAGAGAATAATTGGGAACAAGATCTGAAGACAAAAATATGTTTATGCGTTTCTATAAAAAAGTAATGTTTTTTTTTTTAAAGTCCAAATTCAAAAGAAAATGGTTTTATAGGATTATAGTTATTTTCTTATGAAAAGCAGGCCATGTTGGGTTTTATTTCTAAAAAATCTCTTTCCAATTAAAATTCATAAAAAAAAAAAGAAGCCAAATTCTGAACCCATACCAGAAAAAAAGTTTATGATGTTCTAAAGGTCAACAATCAGAAACAATGATGATCACACAATGAAAACAGAAAGTAAAAGTATGTACAGTAACAGGAAACATATACTATAATAATAATAAAATAGTCAAGGTAGAGAAATTAATGCATTTTCAATACATACATATAAAATATAGTGAAAATATTACAGTTATAGAAATGATTGAAAGTATAGTGGTATTAAAACATCAGATTCCACCTTCAGTGTATAAAACACATAATGAATGTTCTGAGTTACACGTCTGCCTTCAGAGCACATGATGTGTAGGTGGTAATCAAATATACGTTTATAGTTGCTGATGTTAGAGTTCAACACTGCTGAATTATAATCACTTAAATCAAGCCAAATTATTTCAATCCTAAAACAGGCATCAAATTCAGGGTGTGTGTGAGTCTATAAAATCAAGTGTTACACAAAGGTGGCAGTGAGAGAGTTCATACTGATAAAGCATTCAGTTATTAAAAACAAAAGTGAAAGTGTCTTGTGTGTTTGCACAGTCATTCTGATAGAGCAGTGGAGCAGCATTATTCAAGAACACAGTGTGTGTTTGCACAGTCATTCTGATAGAACAGTGGAGCAGCAGCAGGTATTTTCTACATGAATTATACAAAATCTTGCTTATTTATTAAATTCATTTATGTTGTGGGGGCTGTGTGTGTGTGTGTGTGTGTGTGTGTGCATGTGTGTGTGAATAATCGTGAGTGTGTGTGTGTGTGTGTGTGTGAATGATCGTGAGTGTGTGTGTGTGTGTGTGTGTGTGTGTGTGTGTGTGTGTGTGAATGATCGTGAGTGTGTGTGTGTGTGTGTGTGTGAATGATCGTGAGTGTGTGTGTGTGTGTGTGTGTGTGTGTGTGAATGATCGTGAGTGTGTGTGTGTGTGTGTGTGTGTGTGTGTGTGTGTGTGTGTGTGTGTGTGTGTGTGTGTGATGTAAGTGAATTATTTTATCTGCATGAGTTCTTACATGTTTGTCTGAAATGTCTGTGCTACTGTACTTCTGTTATATTGTTTTCTATAACAGTGATGCTGTTACAGTATTAATAGTTTTAAACAGTTCTAAAGGGGAAAAAAGTTCCCTAGATCTTAAATATCAACCGTTTTTAAAGCAGGAAAAGCAAAAAAAAAATGTACTTCCTCATTCTTTTCCTCTTTATAAACAGAGTTACTCTACTGAATACATATAAGGCACTAGACAGATGTGGCTGCAGTTTTAGACAGATTTAATAATAGATAGCAGAGATGATGATAATTAAACAAACAGACCAGGATTAAAGTAGCAAACAAATATACAAGATAAACAAAACAACAACCATTAAATCCTTGTGTAGCTGAAAAAACAGTGTACGTAATCAGCTTATTAATTAATGTTAAAGATGTGGTGTGGGATTTGGAATACATGGCTGCCATATTTGAAGTGTTCAAATTTATTTATTTAGTAAATATTCAACTTATCAAATATTTTCCTGACAATGGTCACATCTATATCTTTGCAAAAACCAGGTAATGCCGTGTTTATTGTTATTTTGTGGCCCAAATTATCAGTTAGCAATTTGTTTGTGACTTGTATCCAGGTAACATGGCTGATAACTGTAATGAGAACCCTGAGAAACCACAGATGGATCAGCCAGAACCAGTGGATACTCCAGAAGAAGACAAAAAGCCCAGTACAAGTTTTGATGACACAAGTAACAGTGACAGCACTGGAAAGCAAATACTACCAGAGGTGTTTATTTGAATTAATGATGACTGGTTTTGCAAGTTCCTATAAATACAAGTTCCTTCTATTCCCACAAATGAGGAATAACAGCTGTGACTTTTTACACGGAATACTGTATGTGTTCACGTAGAAATAGTGAAATGTAAAAAATATAGCTGTTTGTAGCATTATAAAGACAAGACATGTATTTCTACATAAGTTTCATTCTTACCAGTAATGATTAAGTATACAATCAGAATTTTATCAATCAGAAACATAAAAACACATTATAAAATAAAAATATTAAGTAATTGTTTCAAATAGTATAATATTATCATGTATGTGATATAATTACATTCACTTAACTTTATATAATTACATTTACTTATTTAGGATTGTTAAATATAAATAATAAAATTGAACAAAGATCTTCCACATAGGTTAGTATGAAAACACATGCTATTATTTATTTTCATGTGTTTCTTTTCTTTATTCTTTCTGAAAGTGTATGCATTTATTTTTAGGTTAGTAATAAATTCAATTAACTTTCTCTATCAACAATAAAAATTTCGGGTCCATTATACATATTAACATACTAATTTTAAAATAACAAAACATAGCTACATTTTATTTATCATTTCCTTTTTACTAAATTTATTTATGCAAATAATTTAGGACATTAGTTACAGTAGTAATGCTTATTGTTATTTTGTAGCCCGAGTTAGGACACATGAATGATCATCAATGAACAAGAATTTTGTTCATATTTCATTATAAACTTGTTTGTAGCGAAATAAGATGGCTAGCAACTGTGAAGAGCCGCACGAGCAGTTCCAGACGGATCAGTCAAAGCCAATGAATACTGTACCAGAAGGTGAAAAGCCCAGTACAAGTTCAGAAGATAAAACAAATCAAAGGGAAACCTCAGAAGATCAAAGGATTGCTGGTACAAATTCACATCAAAAGCTTTTTTTCAAATTCACAACAAAGCAATAGTATGTAATTTGCAGATCAATCAGACATCATGATTCATCACATTAATGTTATAGAAATGATAATCAAAAACTTTTTGTTGTTGTTTGTTTCCTACAGACCCACACTGGCTTGAGCATTTCAAGGGAATAAATGTTCATAAAAATGATAATACAAATTATTTGTCTTTATTCACAGGAAATATAAAACCTGTATTGCTCGGGAACAAATTCTTTATTCATGTAACTGGGAGAACATTGAATTCTCATAAAGAATTTATGGATCGGCTAAAAAAGAGCACACCCTGGCTGCAGGAGGTGGAAACAGTGGATGAGTGTGATTTCATTCTGGTTTTCTGCCCTGTTGTGTCACGAGCTGGAACTGACATTAAAGCAGCAGAGAAAAGTCTTCGTAAAATTTCAGGTAGAAAACAATCTTTTTTTACTAATTTGTAGTTAAAACTCATAACTTTATTATATAAAATGTATAAATTAATATTTTTATATTTTTCAAAAGCCACAAAACCTGCTGTTCTGGTGGTGCTCCATCACACGTTTGAACCAGAGTGTGTAGTACCAGAAAGCAGCAGAGCCGTAACCAGAGAGAATATGATCACATATGACTGTCTGTTCCATGAAGATCAGGGATTACTGCAATGCAAGAGGAATGCTGATGTCATTAACAATATTAAAACACAGATAAAAACAAAAACAAAGGTATTTATTTAAAAAAAATGATTGTTTTTCCAAGCTCTTATTCATATACACCCATGAATAAGGGATAACTGATATGATCTTTCACCAGCAATATGTTCTCATGTAGAGGAAAAAGAAACAAAAAAATTAAGAATATATTGCTGTTCATTCAGAAGACAAGATTTCTGCATATTCATACCAGCAATTATTAAGTACACAATCCAGAATTCCAGAGTTATTTAAATGCTTCAACATAATAAACAGTAAACACAATTATTCAAAAAAGATTTTTTTTATAATTGTGCATTTTTAAAAATAAATGCAATAATTATTATAATCATTATTATAATATATATTTTATTATTATGGCTAATTTGTCAGTTTGTGAACTCTGATGGATGCATTAAGGAGGGTCTAGGGAACATTCTAACCAGATTTTGGACAAGTGCTCCTAATTCTCCAAAGTTCAACTTTAGGTCTTATTTGGAGGTTTGTTTATTGTCATAACTTTTGAACCATGTTTCCATGGACACCCCTGGATTACCACGTATCTTCACCAAACAAACAAGTTAACAATGTATTTTCAGATTGAGCCTCAAAAAGTTTTCAAAATAATTTATAACATCATAAGGTCTGTAATTATTGTATCTAACAGAGAAGTTTCCAACTGGAAGTAAGGCTGAATTGGACAAACAGCAATGACACAAACCTAAGTAGGCGCCTTCAGGACCATAATTCAAGGTTTCGCAGCAAATTTTGTAGCCTTGAAATTTTGTGATTGTGACATTGAGTTGAAAATAAAGAGATATCGAATGTTTTCTTCTATTAATTCATCCATGTTTGTTCATTTGATGAGACTATATAATTGAAACAATTCTGGAGTTGTATGAGTATACTGCCTAAACTTTCTTTTATATTTTAGATACAGATCCCATTCTTGGACCTTACAGGTAATAATATTCGGTACTTTATATATAAATAAGTTGTTTTACAAAATAAGGCTCTTATTATGAATGGAAAACAATTAATAAAATAAATTTTACTTATTTAGAGTGGTCAAATATTAATAATAAAAGTGAACAGAGATCTTCTACACGTGTGAGTATGGAAACACATTTCCACTGATTTCTTTTCCTTTTCCTGAATTTGTGTATGCAGTAAAGTAGACCAGAATTCAATTAACTTGAATTCTGTGTATGTGAATTCGGTCCAGTGTACATATTAACTGAAATGAGTAGAATCATATTCATAAATAGAATGAGTAGAGTGACAATTTAGATAAAAAAAAATATTATTAAATGTATTTTTATATATATTTTCATAAATGCTCATTTTTATTAATAATGTTTATAATGGCCAGAATTCTGTGTACTTTGTTTTACCTCATTAGAAAGAGAATCCTGCAATAGACTCACGATGCAAAGAAATTAGTAAACAAAGTGAACAAGGGACACAGGTGAGTTGTCAGGTTTAGGGTTTGGACTACATTTCCAATCAGCGACTGTACATAACGAGTCCATGTCTCACGTCTGTGCACATGATTCATCTGTATCCTGTTACCAATTGTGTGTAGAACTGCATCATTCACTGCACACTGTAAAGTCAATCATTTTTTTCTTATGTTTTGTTAAGTGTATTAAATTTGCATCTGCTTCTGCTTCCGTGACATGAGTATGGAAACTATGCCTACATTTTGTTTATTTGTTCCTTTCCTATTCTTCTTCTTCTTCTTCTTCTTCTTCTTTCGGCTTCTCCCATTAGGGGTCACCACAGCGGATCATCCGTCTCCATACCACCCTGTCCTCTACATCTGCCTCTTTCCTCTTGCAAGTCTTCCCTCACCACATCCATAAACCTCCTTCTTGGTCTTTCTCTTTTCCTCCTTCCTGGTGGGTTCATCCTCAGCATTCTGCACATGTCCAAACCATCTCAATCTCACCTCCCTCACCTTGTCTCCAAAACGTCCTACATGGGCTGTCCCTCTTCAGCTCTGCTACCTCCAGCTCCATCTCCTGTCTTTTACTCAATGCCACTGTCTTTAATCCATACAACATCTCAGGTCTCACCACAGTCCTATAAACTTTCCCTTTCACTCTCACAGATACTCTTCTATCACAAATCACTCCTGCTATCACTCTTCTCCACCCACTCCACCCTGCCTGCACTCTTTTCTTCACTTCTCTAACACACTCTTTATTACTCTGCACTGTTGACCCCAGGTACCTGAACTCCTCCACCTTCTCCACCTCTTCTCCCTGCAACCTCACCCTCCACTGCCCTCCCTCTCATTCACACACATGTACTCTGTCTTACTCCTACTGACTTTCATTCCCCTTCTCTCCAGCACATATCTCCACCTCTCCAGGCTCTTCTTAACCTGCTCCCTACTCTCACCACAAATCACAATATCATCCACAAACATCATAGTCCACGGAGACTCCTGTCTGACCTCGTTTGTCATCCTGTCCATCACATGATCCTAATTTCCTGCATTCCTCATTCCTTCACCTTCACTACACTCTTACTGTACTCTTCCTTTAGGATCACCCCCACACCATTTCTCTTTCCATCTACACCATAAAAGAACAGTTTAAACACCTCCAATATTCCTGGTCTTACTCCCTTTTCACCTGGTCTCCTGAACATACAGCAAATCTACCTTTCTCCTTTCCATCATATCAGCTCTCTCTCCCTTTACCAGTCATAGTACCAACATTTAAAGTACCAATCCGAACCTCCACTCTCCTACACTTCTCCTTTCCCTGCTGTCTCTGTAGATGTCTTCCTCCTCTCCTTCTCCTACTTCGGCCAACAGTAGCCCAATTTCCACCGGTACCCTGTTGGCTAACAATAACTGCGGTGCTCGTTGGTAACTCGGGCCTCAACCGATCCAAAATTCTGATTTGTGATCCGCATATTTGATTTGGCACGTTTTACGCTGGATGCCCTTCCTAACGCAACCCTCTCCATTTATCTGGGGTGGCATCGGCACTAAGAGTGCACTGGATTGTGCAACCCTAATGGCTGGGTTGATCCTTTTTCTTACTGAAGATATTTTAGTTAAAGTAGAACAGAAATATATATACAGCTATTTTGTGGTCTGAGTTATGCTAATATTTAATGCATGTGGGATCAGCGTACAGCTTACAACCTTTCTTACAGTAGTGTTATGTAATCTTATCCTCATTTATTTTTAAACTTAAGACACTGTGAATTATTACATATTTAATGAATGTCCTTTATGTAACAGCCATGTACCACATCTGAAAACCAGACCCAAGCATGTACATATATAGAGGCTGTCGGTAAGTGTAATAACTGTGATATAAAACAATCGTTATATTAAACTTAAACAGCGTACACCAAGAGCTTAGTCAAAGAATACAGCATATTTGTTTTTTCATTTATGAACAATATAATGTACGATGATTATTGTTTTTAAATATGGTTATCTGGATGGATTTTCAACTACAGCTATTTTATCTGAGAACATTAAACAACTGGAAGATGTAAAATAGAATGCTTTTAATAAAGGAAGCAGAATTAAGTGTGAACAAAGGTAAGTGTGTAAGTTATGATAAATTTATTTAAATATTTTTAAATGTATAATATATAGAGAAGAGTTTTTGTCGCTGATGTATAATAGTATAACTGTATATATATATATATATATATATATAATGTGAGCATTGTGAAACCAATGTCGTATTAAGGACAATAGTAGTCTGGTAAAATCCTTTAACTTTGTAATTCGCCTGTTCATGAACAAGATAAACTCTTAAAAATGATGCATTTGTGTTTGATTAAATACATAACTGTCATTGGTAAATATATCCTGTATTTACTTGTTGTTGTGGCAACATGGGGTATTATTGATTATGGATGTCTATGCCACTCTGGACATTTTACTCAGGGAACCACCCTAAGGTCATTGTGCGAGTTTTTTGGCACAATGATGCATCAGAGCTATGATTTCAAGACAACATGAACACATTAAAACCAAAATATGTAGACAAGTCACTTTATAACTACCACAGAAGACCAGAAAGGGCAGGTATCACACAATATACCTTGATACACTTCCTTCCTGGGCATTAAAATACAACAGTCAATCAGACAAACAACAACTTTATAACAATTATATATGTTGAACATTATATTCTCTCTTTTGCTACTTTAATTTGTGTCAAAATCTCTGACAAAAAATAACAGTTAATGTTTTGTTTTAGAGTTAATTATTACAACAGAACTGCGGTTGGTGCTTGTGGGGGAGAGTGGATCTGATAAGACTGCAGCAAAAAACACTATCCAGGGCAGAGAGGAGGTGAACCTGGCTACAACATCTACAGCTACAGCCACAGAGCAGAGTCAGAGCACACATGCTTCAGCTGGAAGGAAGGTGATCATGGTGGACAATCTTGATGGGTCCTCTCCTGAAATTCAGGAAGTGAAACAGTGTGTGGGACCACAAGCTTTCCTTCTGGTTATACCTGTAAAGAATTCAGAAGACAAAGTGCACAATGTAGATGAAACACAAGTGTCACCTGAAACAATGGAGGAGATTTTTGGAAAAAAATGTTGGTCCAACACCATGATCCTTTTCACTGTTTCTGATAAACTTCAGGAGAGACACATTGAAGAGTTTATCCAATCAGGAGATCTGAACACCAGGAGACTTGTAGAAAAATGTGGGAACAGGTTTCACTGTCTTAACATTAAGGACAGTGGAGATGGTTCTCAGGTTTCAGAACTGCTAGAAAAAATAGAAAAGATGCTCAACAGAAACAAAAATGCAATTGAGATTTCTCAGATGATTAAAGATATGGAGAGAGAACGCCAGGAGAAAGATGCACCAATCAGACAAGTGGAACTTAAAATGGAGAATAAACTTAAAGCCATAGAGGAGAATATTAAGAAATATGCAGAAGATCTAAAAGAGTTAGAGACACGACAGATTGTTCCTGGAAATAAGGAAATGGTTTCCAAGTTGAAAGAGAAACATGAGTTAATGAAGGAAATTGGAGAGAATATAAAGGAAATGTATGGCAGAGGTGCAGGGCTGGAAGAAAGACAGTTTATTAGAGTTATTTTGCCAGAAAACCAGCAGCCTATATGGATTTCACTGCCAAATCAACAGACTGTAAATTCTGAAAAGGACAAAGTGTTAGCCCAACTTGAAGAATTGTTCTCAAAGACCATAGGAGAGAAACATGAAAATAAAAAATAATATTTGTGAAGATGAAGATGATTAATGTTTAGTTGATATATACCTGATAAGAGGTAGATTGCAGAAGAGGTCATAAATATCTGTTAGCGAGTCAAATATCTTACATGTGAAGGAAGTAATCAAACATTCACTAGTCTCCAAAAGTGTTGAAGGATTTGTTGCATATAAAAAAAATATATATGTTTATTCTTTTTTCGGCTTTTCCCATTAGGGGTCGCCACAGCGGATCAACCTTTTCCTGATCCGCATATTTGATTTTTTGCACGTTTTATGCTGGATGCCCTTCCAAGCTAGAAGAAGATAAAAGTTTATTTGTAAATCTGCAGGAATTGTGTGATGTAATCATGTCAACAGCGAACATAATCTCCAAAGAATGTTTCCATCATTTTGTGGAATCCATGCCATGAAGAATTGAGGCTAGTGGCAAAACGAGGCCTTAATCTGTTAATTATACATGAAGTGCTTTAAATTTTACAGTATTTGGCAACAACTGTAAAACTGCTGTAATAACACATACTGTAGATCACTGAAATAAGATGCAGCTGGGTGAAAGTGTCTTGTCTCACCATGGTATCTTGGAGGTGCTGCTAATTGAACAAAAAACTTTTGTTTTGTTACTGAAATTATTAATAGCTGAATCACCACAACTATACTACCATAACACCTATGTTATAATGCACTATGAATGTATGCGCATATACTGTAACATTTATGAAATATTAAATGCAATTTGTGTTTTTTTTGTGGCATCATTTACAGTAGTGTGAAATGATTCCAATTTTCAAAATGAGAATTATGGCATATATTACAAACAATAAACTCAAAAAATAAGTTCAGGATAAAGAATAAAAAAAAGTGAGATTCAAATTGAAAGTAATTGTCTATTGTTGTGGCTTGTTAATTTTTTTTTTTGATTTACATTTTTTAGCCTCTGCAGGTTTACAAGTGCAATGTGGAAATGGACAAACATAAAACTGAAATTAATTAAAAAATTTATTTTAGTTAACCTTTAAATACTAGTACTGTTTATCTACATAGAGACTTGATACTTTCCAAATATTAATACATGAAGAATAAATAAAGGGATATAAGAATAACACAATTTAATTTAAAATCTTGTTAATTTACCTTAGAAAAATATTAATTAATATTACCGTAATTTCATTACCGGACTATAAAGCACACCCTTATATAAGCTGAATTTAAGCACTGAATTTTACAAATATTTTTATTTTGAACATAAATAAGCCGCACCTGTCTATAAGTTGCAGGTGTCTACACTAATAAACTTTGCACAGGGTTTAATGAAAGACACGGTACACACGGTGTAACGGGTGAAATATGTTGCGCTTCCTTTAGGAGCATAGCTGTATTTTGGGAATAGCCTGGTACTGCTTTTCTTCCGCTATTACTGCGTGTGTCCAAGACCGAGGAATATGTCCTTATTATTTTCTGATGCTCAATTCTAAGTTTCTTTGACTAACCCGTAACGCTGTTGCCAAGAAAAATAAAAAAGCAGGAGTTTTGGAAACCTGTCTATGCTTATATGATTTCTGTTGTAAAGGGAGTTGGAGCTCTCTCTTCACCCAGACTCAACGCGTTACAACGGCTTGTATCTAAACAGTAACCGACCAAGAAAGTCATTGTTCACTGTCTTTCTCCTTCCTTTCACAACTATTTCTCTCGGGAGTTTATCTTTTGGCATCGTCGTGCGTTAAAAAAAAACGTTTTTTCTCCCGATGCCGTGCAGCTCAGAACACAGGTGAGGTGCGTTTTTTCGTTTCCGTTCGGAAATTTCATTGGTCTAATGTTATGGGGTTCAGTTTTTTGGCTCGAAGTTTGTGAAACGCTCCGTTGTTTAAGCCGCGGGGTTCAAAACGTGGGAATAAAGTAGTGGCTTATAGTCCGTAAAATACTTTATGTATTGTTTTTGCTTCACCTAATTGAGATGCTTTTTTGTTATCAGCTTCACAATTCTTTTCTCACCACCCAGACTAATCTAGACTACCCCCAGACATAGGTGGGAATGTTTGCTTACACAAATCATAACTTCCTTTGAACTTATTTTGCTCAGTTGCTTCTGCTTCCTGTCTGAATCTTTCTGTTTTCCCTCTGTTTTAACTTGCAGTGGAAGTTTTAAATGTTCTCACTCATGTAAATATACATAAATACAATCACATGTAATTGCATTTACATATTTAAATCTTGAAATATAAAAAAAGGAATGAGTAATGATCAACAGGTAAAACATGCAACATTTGTTGAAAAAAATTGTAAATATATAATGATTTTATATTTAATAATTGTAATGTGTAAGAGAGTTAAATGGACTTTAAAGGGAAACAGCAGGAGTTGTTTTCTGCTGTAGCTCAGATGAAACAATAGTGTTTCCTGTACACGCCTGAGTTACAGTAAAAAGGAATAAAAATATTCAACAAACAAAACTTGACTAGAACAGCTTGCTCACACTCAGATTTGTTGCAGATGGATGAAGATGCATGGAAATACCCAGGCATGTAATATATTTTTGATCTATATGAACTGTTTTTCAAATCAACTATAACAGCATGTGTGTATATACAGTGAGGAAAATAAGTATTTGAACACCTGCTATTTTGCAAGTTCTCCCACTTAGAAATCATGGAGGGGTCTGAAATTGTCATCGTAGGTGCATGTCCACTGTGAGAGACATAATCTAAAAAAAAATTCCAGAAATCACAATGTATGATTTTTATAACTATTTATTTGTATGATACAGCTGCAAATAAGTATTTGAACACCTGAGAAAGTCAATGTTAATATTTGGTACAGTAGCCTTTGTTTGCAATTACAGAGGTCAAACGTTTCCTGTAGTTTTTCACCAGGTTTGCACACACACACACTGCAGGAGGGATTTTGGTCCACTCCTCCACACAGATCTTCTCTAGATCAGTCAGGTTTCTGGCCTGTTGCTGAGAAACACGGAGTTCGAGCTCCCTCCAAAGATTCTCTATTGAGTTTAGGTCTGGAGACTGGCTAGGCCACGCCAGAACCTTGATATGCTTCTTACAGAGCCACTCCTTGGTTATCCTGGCTGTGTGCTTCGGGTCATTGTCATGTTGTAAGACCCAGCCTCGAGCCATCTTCAATACTCTAACTGAGGGAAGGAGGTTGTTCCCCAAAATCTCGCAATACATGGCCCCGGCCATCCTCTCCTTAATACAGTGCAGTCGCCCTGTCCCATGTGCAGAAAAACACCCCCAAAGCATGATTCTACCACCCCCATGCTTCACAGTAGGGATGGTGTTCTTGGGATGGTACTCATCATTCTTCTTCCTCCAAACACAATTAGTGAAATTATGACCCAAAAGTTCTATTTTGGTCTTATCTGACCACATGACTTTCTCCCGTGGACAGGAGTCTTTATGCAGCTAACGACCTCAAACAGGTGCATCTAATTTAGGATAATAAATGTAGTGGAGGTGGACATTTTAAAGGCAGACTAACAGGTCTTTGAGGGTCAGAATTCTAGCTGATAGACAGGTGTTCAAATACTTATTTGCAGCTGTATCATACAAATAAATAGTTAAAAAATCATATATTGTGATTTCTGTATTTTTTTTTAGATTATGTCTCTCACAGTGGACATGCACCTACGATGACAATTTCAGACCTCTCCATGATTTCTAAGTGGGAGAACTTGCAAAATAGCAGGGTGTTCAAATACTTATTTTCATCACTGTAGATGTGTAAATTTCCCTCTGGGATGAATTAAGTGATCTTTTTATCTTATATGGCCCTTGGGATAAAGCTGAATTATTGGGAGATGGTAAAGAAACACTGATAGTTTAGAGATATTGATGGTTTCCGACCAAAGATAAATCAGATGATTCTCTTTCTTTTTCCTTATACATTTAAACTATTTGTTAATCACTGCATGATGTTCCTGTTGCCTCAATTCATTATATAAATAAAGCAAAACTTGTGTTGTGATTGTGTTTGATTTAAAGATAATAAATCCATACACCTGTTTACTTTAACTGCTCCAACACACTCACTGAGAGTTACTGACACACACACTGTGTTCACTTTAGAGACAGGAAACATCTGCAGTTTCATTACTGGTGCGTATCTGTGATCAGGTAAAAGCTAAAACTAGATGTACAGCATGAACATACTCGAGGAAGCAGTTTCCTCCTTCCACCAGGAAATAAAAGATGTGAAGCCTTCACACTAATTTTTTTAATATTTGTCAAGTCAAATGTAGTATTATTATAATAAAAATAAAGCTATGGTGACTCGGGAAAAGCTCTGTATGTGTATAAATATTACTATTTACCAGAGTGAAGTAGTTCTTTAAGCTGAATTCTGACAATCAGAGGGTTAAAAGAGTGTGAAAAGACTAAAAATGAAAGTGAAAGATGCACTGTGTTATTGCACTTTTTGAAGTGTGTTTGTGCGTGTGTGTGTGTGTGTGTGTGTGTGTGTGTGTGTGCCTTTGTGATAATAATGTTGGGTTTAGCTGTTATCTTAACCCTAACCATAATTCCGGTTTTCCTTTCTCAGAAACTAACTAGTACTTCTTTATAAATAATTTCTCTTTTTGCTGGTAGAGGAGTAAAACTAAATATAGACCTCATAAAACAGCAAAACCCGTCATCTCTAAAGACTCAGTGGGTTATATGTCTATAAGTGTCTCAGTCTATGTTTATCACTGTCTCAGTTCAAGACCCCTGCTGAACTGTAGCTGCTGGACTTAGGTAGAACTGTGAATTATGCCAAAGTGATTGTGTGGCTCAGATTAATGCAAATATTACAAAATATAATTTAAATTGATAAATAAAGATTTAAAGAAGAAGCTGTTCTGAAGGCACATTAAGATTGTTTCTGGCAACTAGAGGGTTAAAAAGGGCGGAACTCACATGAGATAGAAAGTGAAAATGCATTGTGTGTTTGCACTGTTTGAACGATGAACTTGATGTATGTCATGTTTTGCTAAGAGTTTCTGAGGCTTTTTTCCTTTTGTGTGTGTGTGTGTGTGTGTGTGTGTGTGTGTGTGTGTGTGTGTGTGTGTGTGTGTGTGTCTGTGTGTGTGTGTGTAAATATGTAAATGATCTTTTAGCTTTAATTTTCTTTTGAGTATTTTACTTTTTTTTTTCAGGAAGTAACGGGTGTTTCCTGTTTTCAACTCATACGTACCAATATGTAAGTGTTTGATACTCAGATAGAATTTTAAGGTGTTGGTGGACAAAATATAAGTTCTTGTTGAATTTATTGGTCAGCAGTAATGCTGAAAGAGTTGTTAATCTATAAATAAATAAGTGATTAATATCCACTGAATGATTCGGGAGTGTATAAAGAAGGCTGAATAATGGCTAGTTTGGTAAAGTTGAAAGAAAATGCATAAGTATGTTATAAGCGCTTGTAACCAATTTATAACAAACTGTAAAGAGGAACATAAACACAGGCATTATCAAAAAGTACATTTCATCCCTATTGCTTGTGTTATGGATTTTATTAGTTATTTATTTTTGTCTGAATTCACACCTGCTTTTTTTTTAACAATTTGAAAAATTTCAAAGGTCGACTTGAAGTTAAATGTCACGACACCATCAGCTGAAAACATGGCTTCTGTACGAGACAATTTAATAGAAACAGCAGCTCTGGGGAGACCATTTCATCTGGGAATGCTGTATGACTGCAGAAATGATACAATAGTACCAGGTATAACAATATTTACATTATGTGTATTTTATATAATAGATTTTTCCAGGTTAATCTTTGTAAACTTATTTGCTATTTTTATATTAAAACCATAAAATTCCCATTCCCAAACTTTAATCATGTTTATTTCTATGTACAAGGTGTCCACAGACTCATCCAAATTATCCTGTAGGAATCAGTTCAAACACAGAAGACAATTAAAAATAAATGTATTAAAGAGCTTCGATTTACTCTTATGTTATTATTTGTAATTGATTACAGGAATGACACTTTGGGATCAAGAGCAGCTGCAGCAGAACATAGATGTTAAACCACAAAATAATACAGAATTCCGAGTTACAACTTCAGACACAATTGATGAAAAAGCAAAGCACCTGAAAGTTGATGGTGAACTGAAACTGAGTCTTTTGGGAAGTCTAGTCACAATAAGTGGTGCAGCCCGATATTTCAATGACACCAAAAAGTCATTTATACAAGACAGGTTGACGCTGCACTACAGAACAACCACTAAGTTCGAGCAGTTGACTATGAACCATCTGGCTAAAGGAAAAATGGGTCACCATGAGGTGTTTGATCATGATGTAGCAACACATGTGGTTACAGCAGTGCTGTATGGAGCTGATGCTTACTTTGTGTTTGATAGAGAAAATAATTTATCTAAGGAGACAACAAATGTAGAAGTAGAAGGAAAGATTTCATTGGATAAGCTGAAGAGTCTTCTTTCTGTTGGGGCACATGCAGCATTAAACATGAATGAAAATGACAAGAAAGTCGCAAAACAACTGAGCTGTACATTTTATGGGGATTTTATTTTGCCCTCAAATCCAGCGACTTTTGATGAAGCTATGAAGGTTTACACTGATCTTCCTAAGATGCTTGGAGAAAATGGAGAACATGCAGTTCCAGTGAGGGTTTGGCTTTATCCTCTGGTTAAACTGGACCCAAGAGCAGCCAAACTTGAAAGAAACATCAGCACAGATGTAATTAGAGCTGTGGAGTCAGTAATTGAAGCTTTAAATGTCACAAACATGAAATGTGGTGACTTGTTACAAGACACAGTGGCAAAATCTTTTACCACATTTTATAAACAAGTGCAGGATTTTCAGAAATTCTGCTACGAGTACAAGCAAGATTTCATGAAAAAGCTCGGGTTCCTTCTGCCAGACATCCGTGGAGGTAAAACAGATATCAGTGCCGTAAGTGATCTCATACAAGCCCATGAGAAATCTCCTTTTAATACTCGTGATCTTCAGCAGTGGATAACAGAGAAAGAAAAAAAAAACATCCAAATAAAAACAGTGCTGAAGCAGCTCTGTGACCTTGGTGCAGAAGTGAATGATGACATACACAAATATCTACTGGACTTGAACGTGGAAAAATTGGTTGCTTATGCATTTAACTGTCTTCAGTATTCAGATCTTCTCCTGACTAAACAAAAGATCTACCTGAACCCTTCAACAATGAAAAATTTCAGTGAAAATACACCTGATCCAGATTTTCAGGAAAAATCATGGACTTCTGTTGAGCTCATGCACATGAAGAACAATTAAAAATCTTTAAGAATTTGATCACATTCAATAATAAGTCTGAGTCCACAAAGTTTATTGTCCAAAGTCTGCCTCAAACATCAAATGGCCCATGTTCCTGCATTCTGGTGTATGACAATGAATGCAGTGAACCGATCTGTTTTACTCCTCCATCAAAGCCAGAATGTCCAAAAATCGAGTGTGTCACTGATCACAATGTAACAGTAAAAATGGGTTCTCCGTGTGCTGCTACACTGCAGAGGAAGCTACTGTACAAAATGAAACTAGAGAAAGACTGGAAATCTCAGCCTGTGGATCAGGATGTAATCACACTGACAGATCTTAAAGAAGGCACTGATTATGAAATAAAATGTGGAGCAGTAGGAAAACTTGACTACATGGTTGAAAGTGACATAAACACTGTTACAACTACACTGTCTGTGGTAAAACCCCAGATGGAACCAAAGTCAACTGAAAGTGAATCAACCCAGCAGAAAATTGGTAAGTATCAAAGTAATATTATAAGAAGTAAAAATACAATTTTCTAAAGGAAAACTTAATAAAAATATAAATAGTAATACATTCTTTTAATTTACACATTATAATAATATCAAATTTAATAATTTGCTTTCAGATATATATATATGTGTAATGAAATTATATATAATTAATATATTTATGCTTTCCAAAAGCCACAAAACCTGCTGTTTTGCCAACCGATACCAGAAAAATGTTGAATCAGCATTTATTTAAATTTTAGTTATTATTATTTTCAATATATGACGCATTAAATATCAATAATTTTGGATAATCTCTAAATTGTTTCATCCTAGAAACATGATTCATAAGTGAAATAAAGTGAATTTTTCATGTGTGTGTGAGTTACACACTTAGTGTGAGTTTGAATTGTCATTATTCTTTGGTTGCACAATAATTTTTACAATGTAAGGCACATGATTTCTTTATTTAATCTTTGATTTACTTACATGGATATATGATGCACAGGAAGCCACAGTATACCGCATGTAAACTATCAGGATTTGACCACTTTTACTACTTTTCAAGTGTAAACTATAATCTGTGACAAACATTATGATCTTATAAGATGTAATGAGCTGTGGACGGCTGAGGATTGTAATTGTTTTTAATGATTTTTAGTAAAATGTCAAGACAAAATATATTTTCTCCTTTAATAGGCCACAGTTCTGAAAGACAGACTAATATTGAAAATGACCAAATGATGATCTGATTAATGAGGGGAAGAAGTGAATGCAGGGTATAATGTTCTCAAGGTCAACAATCAGAAACAATGATGATCACACAATGAAAACAGAAAGTAAAAGTATGTACAGTAACAGGAAACATACTATAATAATAATAAAATAGTCAAGGTAGAGAAATTAATGCATTTTCAATACATACATAAAAAATATAGTGAAAATATTACAATTATAGAAATGATTGAAAGTATAGTGGTATTAAAACATCAGATTCCACCTTCAGTGTATAAAACACATAATGAATGTTCTGAGTTACACGTCTGCCTTCAGAGCACATGATGTGTAGGTGGTAATCAAATATACGTTTATAGTTGCTGATGTTAGAGTTCAACACTGCTGAATTATAATCACTTAAATCAAGCCAAATTATTCCAATCCTAAAACAGGCATCAGTCATTGTTTTTCTATAACAGTGATGCTGTTACAGTATTAATAGTTTTAAACAGTTCTATAGGGGAAAAAAGTTCCCTAGATCTTGAATATCAGCCATTTTTTAAACAGGAAAAGCAAAAACATATTTATCTAAAATGATCTAAAAATAAATTATAAATACACTTTATAAACAGTGTTACTCTATTTAATACATATAAGGCACTAGACAGATGTGGCTGCAGTTTTAGACAGATTTAATAGCAGATAGCAGAGGGACCGAATCAATAAACAACTCGCAAGGCAATACGTGATTCACTAACAGTCTATCAAGAGCCTTGCAGAAATCTGGAATAATTAAACAAACAGACCAGGATTAAAGTAGCAAACAAATATACACGATTTAAAAACCAACCATTAAATCCTTGTGTAGCTGAAAAAACTGTGCACTTAATCAGAGTGTTAATTAATGTTAAAGATGTGGTGTGGGATTTGGAATAAATGGCTGCCATATTTGAAGTGTTCAAACTTATTTATTTAGTAAATATTTAACTTATCAAATCTATATCCTTGCAAAAACCAAGTAATGCCGTGTTTATTGTTATTTTGTGGGACAATTTATCAATTAGCAATTTGTTTGTGACTTGTATCCAGGTAACATGGTTCACAACTGTAATGAGAACCCTGAGAAACCACAGATGGATCAGTCAGGATCAGTGGATTCTCCAGTAGAAGACAAAAAGCCCAGTACACGTTTTGATGACACAAGTAACAGTGGCAGCACTGAAAAGCAAATACTACCAGAGGTGTTTATTTGAATTAATGATTACTGGTTTCACAAGTTCCTATAAATACAAGTTCCTTCTATTTCCACGAATGAGGAATAACAGTTGTGACTTTTTACACGAAATACTGTATGTGTTCACATAGAAATAGACAAATTGAAAAAATATAGCTGTTTGTAGCATTATAAAGACAAGACATGTATTTCTACATATAAAGTTTCATTCTTACCAGTAATGATTAAGTATACAATCAGAATATCATCAATCAAAAGCATAAAAAAATATTATAAAATAAAAATATTAAGTAGTTGTTTGAAATATTTTAATGTTATTATCATGTATGTGATATAATTACATTTACTTATTTAAGGTTGTTAAATATAAATAATAAAAGTGAACCAAGATCTTCCACATTATGCCATTATTTATTTTCATGTGTTTTATTTTCTTTATTCTTTCTGAATGTGTATGCATTTATTTTTAGGTTAGTAATAAATTCAATGAACTTTATCCATCAACAATAAAAATTTAGGGTCAAATGTACATATTCACATACTAATTTTAAAATAACAAAACAAGGCTACATTTTATTTATTATTTCCTTTTTACTGAATTTATTACTGAATAATTTAGGACATTAGTTACAGTAGTAATGCTTATTGTTATTTTGTAGCCCGAGTTAGGACACATGAATGATCATCAATGAACAAGAATTTTGTTCATATTTCATTATCAATTTGTTTGTGTCTTGTAGCGAAATAAGATGAGTAGCAACTGTGAAGAGCCGCATGAGCAGTTCCAGACGGATCAGTCAAAGCCAATGAATACTGTACCAGAAGGTGAAAAGCCCAGTACAAGTTCAGAAGATAAAACAAATCAAAGGAAAACCTCCAAAGATCAAAAGATTGCTGGTACAAATTCACATTAAAAGCTTTTTTCAAATTCACAACAAAGCAATAGTATGTAATTTGCAGATCAATCAGACATCATGATTCATCACATTAATGTTATAGAAATGATGATCAAAAACATTTTGTTGTTGTTTGTTTCCTACAGACCCACACTGGCTTGAGCATTTCAAGGGAATAAATGTTCATAAAAATGATAATACAAATTATTTGTCTTTATTCACAGGAAATATAAAACCTGTATTGCTCGGGAACAAGTTCTTTATTCATGTAACTGGGAGAACATTGAATTCTCATAAAGAATTTATGGATCAGCTAAAAAAGAGCACACCCTGGCTGCAGGAGGTGAAAACAGTGGATGAGTGTGATTTCATTCTGGTTTTCTGTCCTGTTGTGTCACAAGCTGGAAATGACATTAAAGCAGCAGAGAAAAGTCTTCATAACATTTCAGGTAGAAAACAATCTTTTTTTACTAATTTGTAGTTAAAACTCATAACTTTATTATTTAAAATGTATAAATTAATATTTTTATATTTTTCAAAAGCCACAAAACCTGCTGTTCTGGTGGTGCTCCATCACACGTTTGATCCAGAGTGTGTAGTATCAGACAGCAGCAGAACTGCTAAAAGAGAGAATATGATCACATATGACTGTCTGTTCCATGAAGATCGGGGATTACTGCAATGCAAGAGGAATGCTGATGTCATTAACAATATTAAAACACAAATAAAAACACAAACAAAGGTATTTTCTTTTAACATATATGTGAAGCTCTTATTCATATATACCCATGAATAAGGAAAAACTGATATGATCTTTCACCAGCAATATGTTCTCATGTAGAGGAAAAAGCAACAAAAAATTAAGAATATATTGCTGTTCATTCTGAAGACAAGATATAAATTTCTGCATATTCATACCAGCAATTATTAAGTACACAAACCAGAATTCCAGAGTTATTTAAAAGCTTCAACATAATAAACAGTAAAAAAAAGATTTTTTTAAATAATTGTGCATTTTTTTAAAATAAATGCAATAATTATTTTAAACATTATTAAACATTTTTTTGTTATTATTATGGCTAATTTGTCAGTTTGTGAACTCTGATGGATGCATTAAGGAGGGTCTAGGGAACATTCTAACCAGATTTTGGACAAGTGCTCCTAATTCTCCAACAACTTTAGGTCTTAGGTCTTAGGTCTTTTAGGTCTTAGGTCTTTAGGTTTGTTTATTGTCATAACTTTTGAACCATGTTTCCATGGACACCCCTGGATTACCACGTATCTTCACCAAACAAACAAGTTAACAATGTATTTTCAGATTGAGCCTCAAAAAGTTTTCAAAATAATTTATAACTTCATAAGGTCTGTAATTATTGTATCTATCAGAGAAGTTTCCAACAGGAAGTAAGGCTGAATTGGACAAACAGCAATGACACAAACCTAAGTAGGCGCCTTCAGGACCATAATTCAAGGTTTCACAGCAAATTTTGTAGCCTTGATATGTTGGTACTGTCCATGGTGATTGTGACATTTAGTTAAAAATAAAGAGATATCGAATGTTTTCTTCTATTAATTCATCCATGTTTGTTCATTTGATGAGACTATATAATTGAAACAATTCTGGAGTTGTATGAGTATACTGCCTAAACTTTCTTTTATATTTTAGATACAGATCCCATTCTTGGACCTTACAGGTAATAATATTCGGTACTTTATATATAAATAAGTTGTTTTACAAAATAAGGCTCTTATTATGAATGGAAAACAATTAATAAAATAAATTTTACTTATTTAGAGTGGTCAAATATTAATAATAAAAGTGAACAGAGATCTTCTACACGTGTGAGTATGGAAACACATTTCCACTGATTTCTTTTCCTTTTCCTGAATTTGTGTATGCAGTAAAGTAGACCAGAATTCAATTAACTTTTAATTCTGTGCATGTGAATTCGGTCCAGTGTATATATTAACTGCAATATAATGATTAGAGTGACAATTTAGATAAAAAAAAATATTATTAAATGTATTTTTATATATATTTTCATAAATGCTCAATTTTATTATTAATGTATATAATAGACCAGAATTCTGTGTACTTTGTTTTACCTCATTAGAAAGAGAATCCAGCAATAGACTCACGACACAAAGAAATTAATGAACAAAATAAACAAGGGACACAGGTGAGTTTTCAGGTTTAGGTTATGGACTACATTACAAAATTCTGATTCATGATCCGCATGTTTGATTTGGCACATGTTTTTACGCTGGATGCCTGGGTTGATCCTTTTTCTCTTACTGAAGATATTTTAGTTACAGTAGAACAGAAATATATATACAGCTATTTTGTGGTCCGAGTTATGCTAATATTTAATGCATGTGGGATCAGCGTACAGCTTACAACCTTTCTTACAGTAGTGTTATGTAATCTTATCCTCATTTATTTTTAAACTTAAAACACAGTGAATTATTACATATTTAATGAATGTTTTTTATGTAACAGCCATGTACCACATTTGAAAGCCAGAAACAAGCACGTGAATTTAGAAATGCTGTCGGTAAGTGTAATAACTGTGATATAAAACAATCGTTATAATAAACTTAAACAGCGTACACCAGGAGCTTAGTCAAAGAATACAGCATATTTGTTTTTTTTATTTATGAACACTATAATGTACAATGATTATTGTTTTTAAATATGGTCATCTGGAAGGATTTTCAACTACAGATATTTTATCTGAGAACATTAAACAACTGGAAAACGTAAAAAAAGAACTTTTAAAAAAGGAAGCAGAATTAAGTGTGAACAAAGGTAAGTGTGTAAGTTATGATAAATTTATTTAAATATTTTTAAATGTATAATATATATAGAGAAGAGTTTTTGTCGCTGATATATAATAGTATAGTTGTATATCTATAATGTGTGCATTGTGAAACCAATGTCGTATTAAGGACAATAGTAGTCTGGTAAAATCCTCTAACTTTGTAATTCGCCTGTTCATGAACAAGTTACACTCTTAAAAATGATGCATTTGTGTTTGATTAAATACAGAACTGTCATTGGTAAATATATCCTGTATTATGGATTGCTATGCCACTCTGGACATTTTACCCAGGGAACCACCCTAAGGATGAACAGTTTTTTGGCACAATGAAGCATCAGAGCTATGATTTCAAGACAACATGAACACATTAAAACCAAAATATGTCACTTTATAATAAACACAGAAATGCTGAAACTGCAGAACTAAAACAGCATGCTAATTATTTCCAGACAAGTTAACAACAGCAACTGTAGCCACACACACACACACACATACCTTGGTAAAAACCTGATACACTAAAGTTCATATACATGTAAATATTGACAAATGAGGAAGAAAAGAAACCAAAAATGTAAGAGTCACCTTGGGGGCAGCAAAACTAATAAAATACATTATCCAAAAATAACACCATTGACAAAAAACAACAGCACTATAGAGTAAAAACACAGCAGATTAGACACAAACAGCAGCTTAACCCAAAGTTCACCGCCTGGACAACAATGCTGCAGCACAAGAACATTATTTCCACTGGCAATAAGCTGATTATAGATAAACGAAGGCAATAACCCTACATACATAATAGATAAATGCAGAGATCTATTTTAACTCAGGTTGGGAAAGCACACCCACAGATTAGGCAACAACCTAATAATAATAATAATAATAATAATAATAATAATAATAATAATAATAATAATACAATTCTAAGAAGAAATCTACATCTATAACAATGTAGTGCCTGAAAAGACCCCTACCACAGAAGACCAGAAAGGGCAGGTATCACACATTAAACCTTGATACACTTCCTTCCTGGGCATTTAAATACAACAGTCAGACAAACAATAGTGTCACACAGAAGGGGGCCATTCTCCACCATCACACTCGGAATGACAGAGATGGATTTTTTGTGATCCTCTGCTATGTTTGCACCTGTTAGCAGTGTTAGTGGTTGAACATTATATTCTCTCTTTTGCTACTTTAATTTGTGTCAAAATCCATGACAAGAAATAACAGTTATTGTTTTGTTTTAGAGTTAATTATCACAACAGAACTGCGGTTGGTGCTTGTGGGGGAGAGTGGATCTGATAAGACTGCAGCAAAAAACATTATCCAGGGCAGAGAGGAGGTGAACCTGGCTACAACATCTACAGCTACAGCCACAGAGCAGAGTCAGAGCACACATGCTTCAGCTGGAAGGAAGATGATCATGGTGGACAATCTTGATGGGTCTTCTCCTGAAATTCAGGAAGTGAAACAGTGTGTGGGACCACAAGCTTTCCTCCTGGTCATACCTGTAAAGAATTCAGAAGACAAAGTGCACAATGTAGATGAAACACAAATGTCACCTGAAACAATAGAGGAGATTTTTGGAAAAAAATGTTGGTCCAACACCATGATCCTTTTCACTGATTCTGATAAACTTCAGGAGAGACAAATCGAAGAGTTTATCCAATCAGGAGATCTGAGGACCAGGAGACTTGTAGAAAAATGTGGGAACAGGTTTCACTGTCTTAACATTAAGGACAGTGGAGATGGTTCTCAGGTTTCAGAACTGCTAGAAAAAATAGAAAAGATGCTCAACAGAAACAAAAATGCAAGTGAGATTTCTCAGATGATTAAAGATATGGAGAGAGAACGCCAGGAGAAAGATGCATCAATCAGACAAGTGGAACTTGAAATGGAGAATAAACTTAAAGCCATAGAGGAGAATATTAAGAAATATGCAGAAGATCTAAAAGAGTTAGAGACACGACAGATTGTTCCTGTAAATAAGGAAATGATTTCCAAGTTGAAAGAGAAACATGAGTTAATGAAGGAAATTGGAGAGAATATAAAGGAAATGTATGGCAGAGCTGCAAGGCTGGAAGAAAGACAGTTTATTAGAGTTATTTTGCCAGAAAACCAGCAGTCTATATGGATTTCACTGCCAAATCAACAGACCGTAAATTCTGAAAAGGTGTTAGCCCAACTTAAAGAATTGTTCTTAAAGACCATAGGAGTAAAACATTAAAAAAATAAATAAATTGTGAAGATGAAGATGATTAATATTTCGTTGATATATACCTGATAAGAGGTAGATTGCAGCAGAGGTCATGAATATCTGTTAGCGAGTCAAATATCTTACATGTGAAGGAAGTAATCAAACATTCACTAGTCTCTAAAATTGTTGAAGGATTTGGTGTATATATAATATATATGCACCATACAATTTATATATATATATATATATATATATATATATATATATATATATATATATATATATATATATATATATACACACACACACACACACACACACACACACACACACACACACACACACACACACAGTACAGACCAAAAGTCCAAAAGCCAGATTCAAAGAGTTTTCTTTATTTTCATGACTATGAAAATTGTAGATTCACACAGAAGGCATCAAAACTATGAATTAACACATGTAGAATTATATATGGAATTATATACATAACAAAAAGTGAACTGAAAATATGTCATATTGTAGGTTCTTCAAAGTAGACATCAAGAGAATGCCAAGAGTGTGCAAAGCAGTAATCTAAGCAAAAGGTAGCTACTTTGAAGAACCTACAATATGACATATTTTCAGTTCACTTTTTTGTTATGTATATAATTCCATATATAATTCTACATGTGTTAATTCATAGTTTTGATGCCTTCAGTGTGAAGGGATCAACCTTTTCCTGATCCGCATATTTGATTTGGCACAAGTTTTATGCTGGACGTGCTTCCTAAAGCAATATATAAACAAGCTATGGTAGAATGAAAGGGGATAAAAATTTAGCTGGAAAATCTGCAGGAATTGTGTGATGTAATCATGTCAACAGCGAACATAATCTCCAAAGAATGTTTCCATCATTTTGTGGAATCCATGCCATGAAGAATTGAGGCTAGTGGCAAAACGAGGCCTTAATCTGTTAATTATACATGAAGTGCTTTAAATTTTACAGTATTTGGCAACATGTGTAAAACTGCTGTAATAACACATACTGTAGAACACTGAAATAAGATGCAGCTGGGTGGAAGTGTCTTGTCTCACCATGGTATCTTGGAGGTGCTGCTAATTGAACAAACAACTTCTGTTTTGTTACTGAAATTATTAATAGCTGAATCACCACAACTATACTACCATAACACCTCAGCTACAGCAGCTTGCATTACTCCTACCAGTGAATTAACTCCACAAACGATTGTGTCGAAACAATACAAGCATGCCGAGCTAGTTGTAATGGCTCAGTAAGAAGGGCAAGTGTTCAAATCCCAGCACAATCATAAAGCAGTGTGTGGGTCCTTGAGCAAAACACTTTAAATATTGTAGTAATTTTTTTTTTGAAGTTTTTATTACATTTATTCACAGTAAATGTTTTTTGTTACAATTAATACTGAACTTTGTTACAATGCAGTATGAATGTATGCGCATATACTGTAAAGTTTATAAAATATTGAATGCAATTTGTGGCAATTTGTGTTTTTTGTGGAATCATTCAGTAGTGTGAAATAATTTACATTTTCAAAATGAGAATTATGGTATATATTACAAAAAATAAACCCCTGACAAGTTCAGGCTGGAAAAGAATTGAAAGTAATTGTCTATTGTTGTGGCTTGTTAATTTTTTTTTTTTTAGATTTACATTTTTTAGCCTCTGCAGGTTTACAAGTGCAATGTGGAAATGGACAAACATAAAACTGAAATTAATTTATTACATTTTAGTTAACCTTTAAATACTAGTACTGTTTATCTACATAGAGACTTGAAACTTTTCAAATATTAATACATGAAGAATAAATAAAGGGATATAAGAATAACACAATTTAATTAAAAATCTTGTTAATTTACTTCGGGAAATGTTAATTAATATTACCGTAATTTCCGGACTTTAAAGCGCACCCATATACAAGCCGCACCCACTGAATTTTACAAATATTTTTATTGTGAACATAAATAATCTGCACCTGTCTATAATCCGCACTTATAAAATGAATGAACTTTACACAGGCTTTAACGAAAGACATGTTACACGGTGTAACGAGTTAAATATGTTGCGCTTCCTTTATGAGCATAGCGGTATTTTGGGAATAGCATGCCACTGCATTTTGTACGGTATTACTGCGTGTGCAAGGCCAAGGAATATGCCCTTATTATTTTCTGATGCTCATTTCTAAGTTTCTTTGACTAACCCGTAACACTGTTGTCAAGAAAAATAAAAAAGCACGAGTTTTGGAAAACTGTCTGTGCTTATATGATTTCTGTTGCAACTGGAGTTAGTGAGCTCTCCCTTCACCCAGACTCAACACGTTACAACGACCAAGACAGTCATTGTTCACTGTCTTCCTCCTTCCTTTCACAACTATTTCTCTCGGGAGTTTAACTTTTGGCATCGTTGTGCTTTAAAAAAAAAAGTTTTTTCTCCCGATGCCGTGCAGCTCAGAACACAGGTGAAGTGCGTTTTTTTTTTTGTTTCCGTTCGGAAATGTCATTGGTGTAATGTTATGGGGTTCAGTTTTTGTTAAAAAATTCAGGTTATAGGATCCAAGGCAGATGCAAAAAGAGCAGGGAAAAAGGCTGTGCAGAGCTAAATCGGGAAGCCGATTCAGGGAGTCGATTCAGGGAGCCGAATCAGTGAGCCGAATCAGGGAGCCGATGTGCACGGAGGGTGAGGATTTCGAGCCGGAAACCGGAACGCGTTCAGCACGAGCCGGAAACCGAAACGCGCGTTCAGCACGAGCCGGAAACCGAAACGCGCGTTCAGCGCGAGCCGAGCCGAGCCGGAAACCGAAGCGCGTTCAGCGCGAGCAGAGCCGAGCCGAGCCGGAAACCGGAGCGCGTCCAGCGCGAGCAGAGCAGAGCCGGAAACCGAAGCGCGGAGGACAGAATGGTCAGGTCAGAAACAAAAGAACGAATAAACAAAACAGAGAATATGCTGGAGAGTGATCAGGGCAAGCCTAAAGACAATCTGGCACTGTCTGGAGGATTCAGGCGTCCTTATCAGTGCCAGAAAATTAGACGCCATATCCATGCAGCTGGTTGGGAGTGGGCGTTTCCTCAGTGATTGAGCCGGTAATGCCTGAAATGCTCAAGCGGGCTGACAGTACCCCCCTGTCCAGGGCGGCTTCAGACGCCCTAACAGGCTGCCCCGGGTGGGCCCGATGAAAGCCACCAATCAAGTCACGGTCCAGGATAAAGCGGTAGGGGACCCAGGAGCGTTCCTCAGGACCATAGCCCTCCCAATCCACAAGGTACTGAAGGCCCCGACCACGACGACGGGAGCGGAGCAGGCAGCGCACGGTGTAGGCAGGACCCCCATCATTGACCCGGGCGGGCGGATGGGGCCTGGCGGAGGGCACCAGGAAACAGGCCCGAACAGGCCGAACCCTAGACACATGAAACAGAGGGTGGACCCGGAGCGCCCTGGGGAGCCTGAGTCTGAGGGCCACGGGATTGACGACCTTGGAAATGGGGAAAGGGCCAATGAAGCGTGGGGCGAGCTTCCGACAGGTGGCCTTAAGGGGAAGGTCCCGAGTAGAGAGCCATACTCGTTGCCCGGCACGGTGGCGGGGGGCTAGGCGCTGCCTACGGTTGGCCCCCTGGCAAAGCCTTATGCCATTCTTAAGCAGGGCTGCTCGGGCCGTTCTCCAGCCTCGACGGCAGCGTCAGGGTTCCTGGTTGGAGAAAATTAGACGCCATATCCGTGCAGCTGGTTGGGAGTGGGCGTTTCCTCAGTGATTGAGCCGGTAATGCCTGAAGTGCTCAAGCGGGCTGACAGTTTTTTGGCTTGAAGTTTGTGAAACCGGGAAAAACCCAGGAAATTTTAAAAACCCACTGTGGGCACAGTAGTGTGCACTCATATTGAAGTAATATGAGTGATTTTTTATTTTATTTTTTTACCATTCAGGGACATACAACTTGGATTGTTCCCTCAATACTCAAATTCTGCTAATTTTTTTTACAAATCTGAATGCATTCAATGTTTGTTTCTATTTTCTCACTTCACATGCATTCAGCACTTGTTTTGCAGCATTTGGATTTTCATAGGTGCGAAAGTTTGCTTACACAAGTCATAACTTCCTTTGCACTTATTTTGCTCAGTTGCTTCTGCTTCCTGTCTGAATCTTCCTGTTCCCCCTCTGTTTTAACTTGCAGTGGAAGTTTTAAATGTTCTCACTCATGTAAATATACATAAATACAATCACATGTAATTGCATTTACATATTTAAATCTTGAAATTTTAAAAAAAGGAATGAGTAATGATCAACAGGTAAAACATGCAACATTTGTTGAAAAAATTGTAAATATATAATGATTTTCATCAGGTAAAGGGACTTTAAAGGGAAACAGCAGGAGTTGTTTTCTGCTGTAGCTCAGATGAAACAATAGTGTTTCCTGTACACGCCTGAGTTACAGTAAAAAGGAATAAAAATATTCAACAAACAAAACTTGACTAGAACAGCTTGCTCACATTCAGATTTGTTGCAGATGGATGAAGATGCATGAAAGTACCCAGGCATGTAATATATTTTTGATCTATATGAACTGTTTTTCAAATCAACTATAACAGCATGTGTGTATATACAGTGAGGAAAATAAGTATTTGAACACCCTGCTATTTTGCAAGTTCTCCCACTTAGAAATCATGGAGGGGTCTGAAATTGTCATCGTAGGTGCATGTCCACTGTGAGAGACATAATCTAAAAAAAAAATCCAGAAATCACAATATATGACTTTTTAACTATTTATTTGTATGATACAGCTGCAAATAAGTATTTGAACACCTGAGAAAGTCAATGTTAATATTTGGTACAGGAGACTTTGTTTGCAATTACAGAGGTGAAACGTTTCCTGTAGTTTTTCACCAGGTTTGCACACACTGCAGGAGGGATTTTGGCCCACTCCTCCACACAGATCTTCTCTAGATCAGTCAGGTTTCTGGCCTGTTGCTGAGAAACATGGAGTTTGAGCTCCCTACAAAGATTCTCTATTGGGTTTAGGTCTGGAGACTGGCTAGGCCATGCCAGAACCTTGATATGCTTCTTAGAGAGCCACTCCTTGGTTATTCTGGCTGTGTGCTTCGGGTCATTGTCATGTTGGAAGACCCAGCCTCGACCCATCTTCAATGCTCTAACTGAGGGAAGGAGTTTGTTCCCCAAAATCTCGCAATACATGGCCCCGGTCATCCTCTCCTTAATACAGTGCAGTCGCCCTGTCCCATGTGCATGTCCCAAAGCATTATGCTACCACCCCATGCTTCACAGTAGGGATGGTGTTCTCGGGATCGTACTCATCATTCTTCTTCCTCCAAACACGTTTAGTGGAATTATGACCCAAAAGTTTTATTTTGGTCTCATCTGACCACATGACTTTCTCCCATGACTCCTCTGGATCATCCAAATGGTCATTGGCAAACTTAAGACGTGCCTGGACATGTGCCTGGTTTAAGCAGGGGAACCTTCCGTGCCATGCATGATTTCAAACCATGACGTCTTAGTGTATTACCAACAGTAACCTTGGAAACGGTGGTCCCAGCTCTTTTCAGGTCATTGACCAGCTCCTCCCGTGTAGTTCTGGGCTGATTTCTCACCTTCCTTAGGATCATTGAGACCCCACGAGGTGAGATCTTGCATGGAGCCCCAGTCCGAGGGAGATTGACAGTCATGTTTAGCTTCTTCCATTTTCTAATGATTGCTCCAACAGTGGACCTTTTTTCACCAAGCTGCTTGGCAATTTCCCCGTAGCCCTTTCCAGCCTTGTGGAGGTGTACAATTTTGTCTCTAGTGTCTTTGGACAGCTCTTTGGTCTTGGCCATGTTAGTAGTTGGATTCTTACTGATTGTATGGGTGGACAGGTGTCTTTATGGCGCTAACGACCTCAAACAGGTGCATCTGATTTAGGATAATAAATGTAGTGGAGGTGGACATTTTAAAGGCAGACTAACAGGTCTTTGAGAGTCAGAATTCTAGCTGATAGACAGGTGTTCAAATACTTATTTGCAGCTGTATCATACAAATAAATAGTAAAAAAATCATATATTGTGATTTCTGGATTTTTTTTTTTTTTGAGTTATGTCTCTCACAGTGGACATGCACCTACGATGACAATTTCACACCCCTCCATGATTTCTAAGTGGGAGAACTTGCAAAAAAGCAGCGTGTTCAAATACTTATTTTCCTCACTGTATATAAATATACTATTGTAATAGCAACCAGCACTGTAGCAGTCAGCCTTTGCATGATTAGAAGTTTAATGTGGAAATAAAAAAATAAAAAAAATCATGAAATTCCTTTAGTCCATTTTAGTTAGAAACTTGATTTGAGTAGTAACAAAGCAAATATTGTTTTTTTTTTATTTTATTACACATTTTAAACAATCTTTTTTATCAAATTAATACCTTTTGCCCCTTTAAACTATTTTATTTACATGGCTGTTTACTCATAACACAAGATTCTGGATCAGAATAAGTGACTTTGTTCATTGTGGGCACAGTGGTGTTCACTCATATTGAAGTAATATGAGTGATTTCTTTTCTTTTATAAATTCAGTGGCGTACAACTTGGATTGTTCCCTCAATACTCAAATTCGACTTACTTTTTACAAATCTAAATTCATTTAATGTTTGTTTCTATTTTCACACTTCACATGCATTTAGCACTTATTTTGCAGCATTTGGATTTTCATAGGTGAGAACTTCCTTTGTACTTGTGTTTTTTTTGCTCAGTTGCTTCTGCTTCCTGTCTGAATCTTTCTGTTTCCCCTCTGTTTTAACTGACAAAACTGTTTAACAAACAAAACTTGACTAGAACAGCTTGCTCACCCTCAGATTTGTTGCAGATGGATGATGCATGTAAGTACCCAGGCATGTAATATATTTTTGATCTTTTTGAACTGTTTTTCAACTCAACTATAACAGCATACACACACACACACACACACACACACACACACACACACATATATATATATAGATGAGATTTTTGTGAGAAAACAAAAGCGAAAGTTTATTGTGTTCTTCCACAAAAGTAAGCACAGATGCATTTCAATGCTTTACTATAACACAGGTTTTTAACTATAACATATGCGTTTAAATATATATATATATATATATATATATATATATATATATATATATATATATATATATATATATATATATATATTTAAACGCAGTATGTTATAGTTAAAACCATATATATATATATATATATATATATATATATATATATATATATATATATATATATATATATATATATAACTTTTTCCTTCCTGATTACTTTATAAAATAGCTTTATTTAATATTTAATTCACAGTGATGTAATTAATCTGAATGTCAGCTTGGACTGTGACTTTGTGTCTATGACCAGATCACAGTTATCTGGAAATTCAGTAGAGTTGTGCTCTTGCAAATTTTCATCTAATAAAACAGTATTGGGTCATAAATCAGATTTTTTACCTGAGGTGAAAAACAGTGAAAAGCAAGTATTTTTGTCCAAAGAGATAAAATCAACTTGTTAACCAAGACAAACGTATCCTGTAGGTATTCAGGAATAAAAACATTTACATTTGTAATACAACCTGCCAAATAAAGCTAAAGGATTTATGATGAGACAAAAATGGAGCCACCTTAAACTAATAATCTGCTATTCTCTTCAGATTTAGATTTTTTTTACCACTTCACTTTTTCATTTTAAACTTTAACAAATCAGAGTAAATCAGAGAGGTACAGTCCTGAATATATGGGTGCATTTATTTACATTTTTCCTCTAAATGAAATATTCCACTCAATCATGTCAGTATGGAACCATGAGCATTATAACTTAAGTTTAGGAATTGTGGCACTGTTATGTTTTTTTGCATCATTTCAGTTCATACCTGCTATACTAATAACTTTGTCGATGTTAAAGGTTGATTTGAAGATCAGTTTATAATTTCAACATCTTAACATGGGAGACACAATAGAAACAGCAGCACTGGGGAGACCATTTCGACTAGGAATGCCGTATGACTGCAGAAGAGATGCATTAGTACCAGGTATCAGTGATTGTAACTTATTGTTATTCACACTGACAAAATGTAGCAATTTAATGATTTTATATTAAAAATCTGTTATATGTGGATGCTAACAGGATTCACGCTTTGGGATTGAAAGCAGCTGCAGCAGGACAGAGATTTTCGTTCTCAAAATTATACAGAGTTTGATGTTACAACTTCAGACACAATTGAGAAAAAAGCAACGCACATGAATGTTGAAGGTGAACTGAAACTGAGTCTAATGGGAGGAATTGTCCCACTTAGTGGTTCTGCCAAATATTTCAATGACACGAAAAAATCATTTATACAAGAGAGGTTGACGCTGCACTACAGAACAACCACCAAGTTCGAGCAGTTGAGTATGGACCATCTGGGTAAAGGAAAAATGGGTCACCATGGGGTTTTTAAGCATGATGTAGCAACACACGTGGTTACAGCAGTGCTGTATGGAGCCAATGCTTACTTTGTGTTTGATAGAAAGAAGAATTTATCTAAGAAGACAACAAATGCAGGAGTAGAAGGAAAAATTGACCTTGAAAAGCTGAAAAATCTTCTTTTTGCTGGGGCAAGTGCAAAAGTAAACATGGATGAAAATGAGAAGGCTGCATTGAAACAACTGAGCTGTACATTTTATGGGGATTTTAATTTGCCCTTAAATCCAGCGACTTTTGATGAAGCTATGAAGGTTTACACTGATCTTCCAAAGCTGCTTGGAGAGAATGGAAAACATGCAGTTCCAGTGAGGGTGTGGCTTTATCCTCTGGTTAAACTGGAATCAAAAGCAGCCAAACTTGTAAGAACTATCAGCACAGATGTAATTAGAGCTGTGGAGTCAGTAATAGAAGCTTTAAATGTCACAAACATGAAATGTGGTGACTTGTTACAAGACACAGTGGCAAAATCATTTACCACATTTTATAAACAAGTGCAGGATTTTCAGAAATTCTGCTACGAGTACAAGCAAGATTTCATGAAAAAGCTCGGGTTCCTTCTGCCAGACATCCGTGGAGGTAAAACAGATATCAGTGCCGTAAGTGATCTCCTACAAGCCCATGAGAAATCTCCTTTTAATACTCGTGATCTTCAGCAGTGGATAACAGAGAAAGAAAAGAAATCCATCCAAATAAAAACAGTCCTGAAGCAGCTCAGTGACCTTGGTGCAGAAGTGAATGATGACATACACAAATATCTACTGGACTTGAACGTGGAAAAATTGGTTGCTTATGCATTTAACTGTCTTCAGTATTCAGATCTTCTCCTGACTAAACAAAAGATCTACCTGGACCCTTCAACAATGGAAAATACCTGTGAAAATACACCTGATCCAGATTTTCAGGAGAAATCATTGACTTCTGATGAGCTCATGCACATGAAGAACAATTTACAAATTTTTAAGAATTTGATCACATTTAATAATAAGTGCGAGTCCACAAAATTCATTGTCCAAAGTCTGAATCAAACATCAAATGGCCCATGTTCCTGCATTCTAGTGTATGAAAATGGGTGCAGTGAACCGATCTGTTTTACTCCTCCATCAAAGCCAGAATGTCCAAAAATCGAGTGTGTCACTGATCACAATGTAACAGTAAAAATGGGTTCTCCGTGTGCTGCTACACTGCAGAGGAAGCTACTGTACAAAATGAAACTAGAGAAAGACTGGAAATCTCAGCCTGTGGATCAGGATGTAATCACACTGACAGATCTTAAAGAAGGCACTGATTATGAAATAAAATGTGGAGCAGTAGGAAAACTTGACTACATGGTTGAAAGTGACATAAACACTGTTACAACTACACTGTCTGCAGTAAAACCCCAGAAGGAACCAAAGTCAACTGAAAGTGAATCAACCCAGCAGAAAATTGGTAAGTATCAAAGTAATATTATAAGAAGTAAAAATACAATTTTCTAAAGGAAAACTTAATAAAAATATAAATTGTAATATATTCTTATAATTTACACATTATAATAACAATATCAATATTTATAATTTGCAGTCAGATACCTATTTATAATTATTTATTTGTAAATTGATCTGCATGATGTAATGTTTTAATTAAACTGAACTAGGGATAAGGATGAGTATCTCCTTGCATGAACAGTGTTATTACCTACTTTATATGATCTTTTTTTTATATTCTATTGATAAAACTCATAATTGTATTTAATATATAATGTAATAAAATTATATATAATTAAAATATGTATGCTTTTAAAAAGCCACAAAACCTGCTGTTTTGCCAACCGATACCAGAAAAATGTTGACTCACCCTTCATTTTTTTCTTTCCTTTATTAGCTGCAAAGCATTTATTTCAATTTTAGTCATTATTAGTTTCAATATATGATGCATTAAATATCAATATTTTTGGATAATCTCTAAATTGTTTCCTCTCAGAAACTTCACATGATTCATAAGTGAAATCTACACATTTTACACTTTTACACATTTTACACTTTTACACATTTTACACTTTTACACATTTTACACTTGAAAATAAAGTGAATTTTTCATGTGTGTGTGAGTTACACACTTAGTGTGAGTTTGAATTTTCATTATTCTTTGGTTGCACAATAATTTTTACCATGTAAGGCACATGATTTCTTTATTTAATCTTTGATTTACTTACATGGATACATTGATATGATGCACAGGAAGCCACAGTATACCGCATGTAAACTCAGGATTTTACCACTTTTACTACTAAACAATAATCTGTGACAAACAATATGAGTTTATAAGATGTAATGAGCTGTGGACGGCTGGAGATTGTAATTGTTTTTAATTGTTATTCATACATTTAAAATGTAGTGAAAATATTACAATTATAGAAATGATTGAAATCGCTGCATTCTGTTCTTTTTTTTTTCTTTACATTTTTCACAGTGTCCCAATATTTCTGGAGTTGGGGTTTCATCTTAACATATACATGTGAACAGACAAAACAGCTGAACTGACAGAATTTACATAAATTTATAATTAAATTTCTTAGAAACTAAAATGATACCCATGGTCTTACATAACCCCTGAATAATTTTCAAACTATACAGCCTGTAAACTCCATAGAAAATAGACTGACCATATCAGCACTCAGATCAATATTTACACTTCTTCTCACTCTCCAAAGTCCATTTGTTTTTGTAGATTATTCAGACAAATGGTATTTTTCTCCATCCATTCATCCTCCTCACAAGGAAGCTAATGCTAATCAAAAAGCTAACCAAAGCTCACAAAACTGATAAAATACACAACTTACATTGCACTGGGGATCTTATTTAGACCAATAATTATTTCTGTGTATTGTTCATTAAAGTCTCAAAAAATCAAGTTTGGTGGCAGTAAACCCTCTGTTCCCATCATCATATAAAGGCTAAACTGAATTAGCTAGACACAGAAACTTCTAGAACATTAATTTAGTAAAAGTAGAAAAAGTAAAATACTGCACTGAGGAGCAGGTATGCTGAAAAAATGCACCATCACTGATCATAACTTCATATTATATACAGAAAACACCAGATACTTGTTCTTTTTTAGGCGGCTTTATCATATTTTCCTCTTAAGATTTATTTCATCATTCTGATGTAAAGGTTTTACTCTGTTTTAGGTGATGAAACGTATTGAAATTGCAGGTACTTTTTCGGTTTTATGTTTAACAGTTATACCCATTTAAGTAAACTGCAGTAGCTGATAAAATACAAAACTATAATTTGTACTGTTTTGCTCATTCCTCCAAACCCTTTTCCACTTTTTACATTTTTTCGTAATGTTTTTTTTTATTCATTCTAAAAACAAGAAACAGAGAGTGCTGAATCCTCGGAGTACTTAAGTGCTACAGCAGTTTCTGGAAACTCATCTGATGACGAGCAAATAAATGAGAGTCAGCCACGCTACCAAGAGCTAAAGAGTTCTGGTATGAGATCTAAACAATAGTTTCTATTTCTTTACACTGTTATACACTGTAGAAAATGTTTTAAATTCATTAAGTTTGTACTTCTTCTTACACTCCAAATTCCATTTATCCTCATACAAAAAGTATTTTCCTTCAGGCATGTGTCATTGTTTTAATGATCAACAGAAACTCAATTAAATGTAGCAGTTAACAGGTACACCAACAATTGTTGTGTTATTTTTTATTTTATTGAACACATTGTCCATTTTAGGTTAGTTGAATCATTCTGATGCAAATGTTCTACTCGTTGTTTTAGGTGTTAAAAATGTTATATAGCCAAATGTTTCTCTGTAATGTTTCTTAGCAAACGGACCTATTTTATTGTTCTGCAGACTGTATGTTTGATTAATAGCATATAGGTTTTAATTTGTGTTTTTCACTATAAGAGTGTAAAAAAATGACAAGTTCTATCTGTACAGTAGATATAACAAGTTTTCAAAACTACTAATGAATGTCAGTGACACAAACTGGAATATACTTTGTGCAATGGTTATATTACAAATTAAAATTAGGGTTCGTTATTATGTTGTGCAAGTATTATTGATGGGATACACAAATAAAAAAGCTTCATTACCATTGTGTAAGTCTTGTTACTGTATACAGATATTCTGGTGCATTTCAAACCTCACATATATGACACTATATTGTTCATGCTTTGCCTTGTGTGACATTACTTTCATTTATAATTTTTTCTCTAACAGCATAATTCCTTCCCTACTTTAGAAGTGCGTATTTAAAAAAAAAAAAGCACAAGAAATCCCTATTTCTCTATTAAACGTTTTGACAGCTGAATCCTTTGTAATGTAAATAAATCAGGTGTTTAGAATGATATAAATTCATTTCTTTCTTTCGAAGGGTTACATTAGAATAGAAAGTGAGCAGTGATGCATTCAGATGGATGACAGATATTTTTTATACCTTATTATTTTTTGGTGTGTTTGTTTTTAATGTGCTCTGTGAATGATAATGAGAAGAAAAAGCTTTCATGTGTAAGTAATTAATCCTCTCACACTGCACAGGTGTTGGCATGAAGTCATGAAGTTACTCAATAATGCACATTTACAATGCACAAATATTGTAATTGAGTATATAACCATAAAGCCAGTGAGTTAAACATCATTTTCCATTCACTGCTAATCGGGCCTGACAATTTGACTCTTAATTGAGTAAAAATCCATAGGACACAGAAATTGCGCCAATTATTCCCATTTAAAAAAAAGATGACGCAAACACTCACCACCACTGTTATAAACCCACTACATTGTTTAAAAAAGAGACACCGTTACGAAGCAAGGAAATCACCCTAAACCTAGAACCATGACCATGAGTGTGTGAAGGCCAAGAGACCATGAGACCAAGGTGAGTCTTAAGTGCTAATTAGTTGTAAATCTGAAACAGGTGCACAAACTCTGACCGCACATGGTTCAGGGAGGTGCAGTGGATGATGGGAAGTGTAGTTCCTATTCATAATCCAGGTCAAATTAACGTTTTATTGCTCTGTTTTACCTGTAATGGAATAGGAAACGGTTTATAATATCAAACTTTTGTTAATATTTTTTTCTAATGGTTTAATCGTCTACATTTTACAATTCCAATTGCAGCAATAGTATGTAATTTATTGTATTTAACTATTGCTAAAAATGAAATGAATGATACAATCATTTTAAACCCAACTTTGAAAGATTTGCCACCCCAGAGTTAGGATGGGAATTTTGAGCTGCGGTATTACAATTGTCCACTAGGCGGCAGCACAGACCAGAGTCTGATCATATACGTTTTCAAAACTCTTGATTACGCAATACAGTTTTCTAATGAGGTCTGCTGTTTTTTTTATGCTGTTATTTAGGCTTCTGGAAGGTGCTTTTAAAGGGGTGCTTCAACATAAAATACAATACACTTCAATAAATTGTGTGCTTGTTTCTTATATTTGTTTCTAAGATACTAATCTTGAACAGGTAAATAGTACCTTGTGATTAATTCCCTAATAATGTACTTGTTACGCTGACATTTTGGTTGGCACTCTGCACAAATGTCACTACATTCGTAGTGATAAAACCTAATGATGGTGTGAACAAGAGATGGTATAATAATGGTTATAAGTTTTGTGCCAGACACACTCGATAATGTTGAGATCAGGGTTTTGTGGGGGCCAAACCATCACTTCAAGGAATTCTTGTTCTTCTCTGTGCTGATGATAGTATTAACTGTTTATTGTCGTTGTCCTGCAGAATTATTTGAGGGTCAGTCGGATGCCTTACTGATGGTACTGCTTGATGGACAAGTCTATGCACTCTACTTTAATCCAACTCTGTTTGCAGAAATGTAAGCCCAAACTTGTAGGAAACCTCCACCATGCCTCTTGTAAGAAACATCCACCTCCACTAAACTCCACCAAGACTTTTGGATCATCTGGTTAAAACGAGAGGTAGCACTGTGTGTCATCAGTTTAGAAAATGGTAGGAAAAACAATGTGCCTGAATGAAGGGTCCCAGTGATGTACTGTATATAAAAAAGATAAACGGTCCAAGGACTGATCTCTGAAGAACCCCAGTGACCAGTTGATTTGATTTAGGCATCTCTCCTCCCCAAACAACCCTGAAGGACTTAATTGTGAGGTGTCCACAGTTCTAGTGATTCTCAGTTAAGTCGCTTTGCCTTGTTTCCATGTTGGAGGTATGACTTTTTGGCTGCAGTCCCACTGGTTTCTGCGAGTTAATTGCTGGGCTCCATCTTGCCACGGTGTGTGACCTGCGACATAAAACTCGCAGGTCTTCCACAGCCTCAGCTTAGTAGCAGTGTTCGGGTGAGGGAAAAAAAACAAAAAAAAACTTGAATTTTTTTTTACACCTGCCTTAATCTTTGCACAGTAATGGCCTTGTTTCGAAATAAACTGTATTTAGGCTTATACTTCCAGGTAAACTAGAATAACCTTTTTCTCCACTTTGACATTCCAGAATCATTAACGCAAATATTTTCCATGAAATGTTTTTCTGTTCCTGTGTTTTGGTATAGTTTTTGTCCACCTTGTTGTATATAGAGACACTTTATCTGAGAGCAGGAGTGAGTGTGAAGTGTTTCTGACAGCCGTTAAGCCTGCACCCTCCGTAATGGCGTTAAATTGACAAGGGAGCACTTCTCTCTCGGCCGCTGCTCTCAAGTCTGTGTGTTAACATCAGACTGGTGGGGCGACGGGCTCAGGGTTTGTCTGAGTGCAGGAGTGAGATAGATGGAGAATGATGGATCACCTGCCTAAGAGGAGGCGTGTTGGTATGAGGAGGTGTCTGAGGGATACGCACTTAGTGTGAGGTAAGATTGCTTTAAAATAACATGGAAGGCAACACAGAAATTCCAGATCTGCATCAGATATTGTGTAAGTTAAAAACTAAGGCTTTTTATTTATTTAAAATATATTATGTTAAACATAATTTTAAATTAAACCTAGATATCCATTAATAATTCATGATTTACAGTATGAAGCTAAATATTAGCATGTTTTTTTCTTTTTAAATACAGTATTACTATAGATAAAGTAGTAGAGGTGGAATGATAAATCATGATGCCTCCCTATTGTGCGATAGCGTCAGTTCAGTTTAACGCGGTTGTAACACTAGTGGTCTTTTTTTTGCACATAGCTTAGCATGTGAGATTCACATCTTTATGATGGGAATCATCTGCACCTGTGGACCCTGTGATTGCTCTGGAATGCAACAGCAAACATTCTTCATGTGTTATGCAGTTATACAACTTTATAAAAAAGTTGTTTGAAACTCACTATTTTGCAGGAATTCAACGCTGAGAAAGAGGCTGCACAGAAATCAAAAATCAAAAACTCCTGGCCAAAGTGTTTAGTTTTACTACTATTAAGTACCTTTTAGAAGTTTAAAAGTAACCATTTGTAATTTTTTTATTTTTTTTATGAGCACCTGCCTGTCATTTCTTATGGCAATTAAAATATTCATTGATCATTCATTATGCAAAACAGATGCATCTCAATAAATTAGAATATCATTAAAAAGTTGATTTATTTTAGCAATCCAATAAAAAAAAAAGTCAAACTCGTATATTATATACACATCAGATTCATCACACACAGACTGATATATTTCGAGTGTTTATTTCTTTTAATTTTGATAATTATGGCTTACAGCTAATGAAACATCCAAAAAGTCAGTATCTCAAAAATTCAGTATATTACTTAAAACCAATAAAAAAAAAAATAAAAAAAACTGAAATCTTGGACTACTGAAAAGTATGAACATGCATGCGAGGTGATCTGAAATATATTATTCTATGTGTGATCAATTTTTATATTTTTCACTTTTTGTATTGAATTATTAAAATAAATCAACTTTTTTTAATATTTATTGAGATGCACCTGTATGTCCAGTATATTGTATAATGTCGGATTGTTTGCGAGTATGAAGACAAACAATAGATCACACATTGGGCTGACACCAGTAATGGTATTGATGCATTCCCAAATGAAGCTGTATAAAAAGCTGCATTGAACAAAATCAGTATACTGAAGTGCTGAAACAAAAGCAGAAACCCAAATGATAAAACATGATGCTGAAAATACTGACCCCCAAACCGCATCCCATACAGATGTCGTTTACTACAACCGAAACATCCCTGGTATCAGATCGAATCAACATAAAAGAACGCTTTTAACAGGCAGCACATGACCCTCCCAGCACCCTTTGCTGATTATTTTAGCCATGTATCTGTCGCCCCGTCTAATCTGATGATCTCCTCGAACAAGAGCCCCAGCTTTGATCCCAGTTAAAGGGCAATCACATTCAATGTAATTGATACATTAATATAATACAATCAGTGCCTGGTACGTCATACTGAGTCTGAAGCCAGAGCTACAGCACACCTCCCGCTTTGTTGGGCTCTGACATTTTCAAATATGATTCAGGATAATGGTTCCTAATTCTAACCTGTGCTTCAGCTTGTGGAAATTCTGTTACAGCTTGACATGCGTAATGGTGCCTGGAGCAAAGGGATCTATCAAAAGGCAAGAGGGAAATGGTGAAATGCGTTTTCTCTTTGACAGACAGGGAATGGAGAGACTTCTCATTCCTCAGGGTATTAATGGATCCTGTTCTCCCTCTGATTTGGTTATGGAAGGCCTGAAGAACGGCTTGGGCTTGTTATTGAATTAAACACAATAAGGGTATGTATGTGTTTTGATGCAGGCGGAAAGCGAAACAGGATCCCGTTTTAGACGTATTTTTTTTAAATCTATAGAAGTAAAATGTTTTTACAAACACAAAAGGTTTTGCATGTGCCTGCGGTATTTCAGGAGACAGAAATCAAGCGCATGTCAGCAAATTTCTATTTGTTTGTGCTTTTCAAAAATTTAAGACCTGACCAGATGTTTTTGGCTCTTGAAGTGCAATTGTATTTTTTTATCACAATTGAACTAAATATTTTGTATAAGAATCATTTCATATTTATGTAATGCCACTTGTATGTATTAATTATCCTTCAATACAGATTAAGCAGTTCTATTGATATTAGCTGCTTCTTTTTTTTTTATTTCGAAGATCAAACATTGTTAAATAACCAGACTTCTATGTGCTCTGTTATATTACGTACATTTGATAGAGTCATTAAATGAGTCTCAGAGAAGTGTATCTTACTAATCACATCCATTTCACAATCCCTGAATCTTCAAGACAAAGGAAAACCCAGAAGCCCAAAGGACTTCCTCTAAACTCCTAATCGCATCACGTTCGGTCCTTTTGTTTGGTTCCGTATTGTATCACTGTCTGATCCGACCGTAACATAAACAGTCACAAAGATCAGTGGAGCAGGAGCCATGTTTGTTATTATCCATACTCACTTCATGTCTAATGGGATATTGCTTATTCGGAGGTCTTGTCTAAGCTGAAGTGGAGCAAGGGCTGGATTTATTGTTTATGACAGTGGTTTTCCCCCTTAGGGAGTTCAGGGGGCACCAAGGGTCAATGTGTCTGCTGGTTAATCAGTACAGGAGCCATCCGCCCTGCCACCGGCTAGCGTTGCCTCCACTAAGGCTGTGTAATTGGTTTAGATGGACACACTTAGTTTTGCTGACTGGTACGCTAATTGTCCCCAGGATACACTGGGAGGAAATCCTCAAACCGTTTCCCCCTCCCCAAAAATGGAAATGTCATTCCAAGTGCTGATCCTATCAAAGAAAGTGGTGTGTGTCTCCCTGATATTTGTCTTGTTAGAACTGTGTCATCGTGGTATGATGACGAGATGACAGTCGTCAATCTGACAACTCAATGGTGAAGGATTTAGCTAATGAACCGTTGCTTTCTTGCATGAATTATTGTTCATGCAAGTAGATTTTCCAGAAAATAGATAGAAAGTTAGAAAAAATGCATTGATTAGGAAAATCTGCATGATTTCAAACAGCCTTTACATGATTACGAGTCATGATCTTCTGCCCCATTATAGAAGCCCGTAGCTTGGATTTATTCACATCGTTTTACAGATGAGCAGGACTTATCACAGGTCCATATGGTTCCAGTCTCTCTGCAAACTCTTCAGGCTTTGGCATTGATTTATCAGGAACATGTCTGTTCTTCCAGCCACCTGATCAGCTCCTAATGAAGCCCCAACAGCCTGTGTGAGATGAGGGCCATTAGGCATAATGGCGGCGTACATCAAAGGGGTGAGCATCGAGAGGTTGCAGGGGAAAACGAGGTTAGAGACAGACTCACCGCACAGACTGGTCGTCTGCGGCCATCGTAATTTATAACAATGCCCCTGAGCCTAAGCCTGGCTCTGAGTCTTCAGATTGACATTGTAGAGACAGAGAAAGAGATTTCTAATGTCTGTCTGCTCTTTATCCGGGTGAGGAACAGCAGTCCATTGACTTGAGCAAACAAAGATTCATTGTTTCTACTGTAGCTTAAGTGGTGCTGATATAGGTGGTGCCAAGAGGCAACTTTGTTTGCTCTAAAAATGTAGTTCGAAGCAAAGTAGTTTATGCTGTTTGCATACATTAATCCAAAGGACAGATTTCTTAGACTTCTAAGAAACAGCGAGTTGTAGTTAGACTGATCCTACCTCCTTTTTTGTGTTTTATAGAAAGCCTATGTTAGTTAATAAACTGAATACTGATGTGAACACACTTCCTGAGAAAAACACAAAGAACTTCCAAACAGGCTGCGTGTAAATTGCTTGTCATCAATTATTAAGCAAAGCATTTGGCTTGATTGATCAACTTCTAATGGGCTTTCCAATCAGCACTGTTAGAAGGGTTTTATTGCTATTCACAATAGTGGAAATTGAAGTGTGATGGGGCCTGGTCTAGTAAACGATCGACAACAGCATCTTGTCTGAGTACCGTCTCCACCAGATCCGTGTGCTATGGTATAATTCATTAGTGTTTTAATACTTGCTAAAATATGCTAACGTGTCCTCTCTGTCTTAGCTAAAATTTTTGAAGATTTTTGTTCTAACTGCTGATTTGCTACTGTCATACTGTGTTGTATCAGATGGTTAAAAACATGACTGTGGTTTGTCTTATGGCATGAAAAAACCCACATTCCTCCTTCCATACCTCATTGTTCTGTGGAGTTACGGGGCTTGAAATCAGTTTAAAAAAACCCCCCAAAAAACAATAAAACCGACGTTTAAGTTTTTCTCAAGTATCATCTAGTTCTCTGAAACCAAAGCCAAATGATTGTCAGTGAAAAGTGTATTTAGTTGCCCTCCGGACAAAACGTCTGTTGTGTGAGCTGCTGCATTGGGACAGAGCAACACTTATTGTGTTATTCACTAGTCCATTGGCTCACTAAAGTGTAGGGTCACTAAGACCCTGACCCCTTATTGAGACAGGGGAGAGCTGCTAAGCTCTTGTATAATAGGATTATTTCTAAGACATGGGTCTGCGCTAATTTCTTTTTCAAAGGAAACAACTGGAAGACTGCTGTATGTTTGGTTGTTGTTTTCAGGCTGGATCCTATTAGATGCAGTTTAGGAGCTAGTGTAATGCCATTACTAGATTTATCACCTGGTCAAGTTGAGGGTCCAAAGTCTGGGCTTAGTTACAGAAAGGCTTTTAAGAAGCAACTCAACAGAGAGAGCCATGGGAAAAAAAGCTTGTTTGTAGAGTTTAATGTGCTATGCTGGAATTGTTTTATGTGCAGTGCCTGTCTTAATGCGAGGTTTGAATTAAGGCCACAAAGCTCCGAAACACTACACTTCAGTTAATGTTTTATCCAATTGATGGAATATCAAAACTGATATTACATACACACGCTCTTGGGCTTTCTTAAAGACTTTAACAGAGACCTTGATAAATTCCTCAAGGCAAGCATTTAAGTCATGGAAAATGCATACCTAGCATAGATACTCATGAGTTCACCACAGGCTGTGGTGCAGACAGACCACTTCTTAAACACCATCGCTGTCTGACTTGCACTCTTCAAGAGGGTGCTCTTAGGTGCACTTAAGGCTGAGTAGTCCTCACACACATACACAAGCTTGGCCTGGGATTCAGAGGTAGTACAGAGAGGGGCGACGGATGGGCGGTCAGACAGAAGGTCCATTAGGAGCAGACAGGGCCAGGCTCCTGTACAAACCACGGGGGGTTTATCACCAGAAAGAGAAAGGGAGGGATTGATATGATGGAAGCAGGTGAGAGAACAGTTTGAAGAAGTGAAGTTTGATGAGAATGTTTTTGGCAACACAGGTCACAGTGTCATCCTGGAGATAGCAAACGTGTGTGTGTGTGTGTGAGACAATGACAGAAAGTGATAAAGATTTCCAACATGTGTGTATATACAGATTTAGAAAGTAAAGGTTTTTAAAATTGTTATTTTATATATTTTTTTTAGGTCATTTAAGATTTATTTAAGTAGCATAAACATTGAAATAAAGAGTTGGTAAAAATTTTGTAAAAACAGTCCTGTCCCAACTTTTTATGAGATCTGTTTTAGCTGTTCAATTTAAAATTACTGTATTTTTTTCCATTGAATGGTATATTGTATAAAATTGTTTAAACATTTGATGTGGTTTTCTTCTGAATAGAATATGAGATTTGCAAATCATTGCATTCTGTTTTTATATCCATTTTACACTGTGTACCCGTTGGAGTTGTACCAGAAACCAGGGTTTACTATTTAAATAGCATATTTTCAACTTAAAATAATTTTCATTTAGGTTAAAAATTGTTTTTTTACATTCAAAACCTTTTACAACCTGCCTGATTAAATATAGGCAATGTGATATTCAAATTTGTATTTTTTAATATATCTTTTTATTTTATTTTTAGTTTAACATTTTGTTGCTGTAATTTTAAACACTGAGATTTGACCTTATTCTTGCTGATTTATTTGAATATATGGTGCCTCAATTTTTCAGTTTTGCTGTTCCACTTCCTTGCTGGAAATGACGGATAAGATACAATGATCCATTGTCAGATCTGCTCTATTTTAATGGAGACACTGCTGACAGGTTCTGCCTTCATGGTTGATACTAATACACTTGGGGTCCGGTGTCACTTACAATCAGGGTATAAAGATATTAGTTTTAAAAATTAACTTAGGTTTGTAGGAACCTGCATCCATTTTAAACACTGAACAAAAAGACTACATTGTGCACTGGTTTGACAAAAAAATATTCTTGAACATATTTAGATTAAAAAAACATTGACGTTCAAAGTTATCTGGGAATTTGTAAGGACATGATGGAATTGCCATTATTGTAGCTTTGCCTTAAACTGGGCAGTTGGATTCTCTCTTGGGGGCAGTGTTGTTCAACCTTTAGTCCATTTTCACAAAGTTTTGACTGCACAGTTCTTACCTTTACCTTTGCTCCTTACAATTCAAAATGTACTAAATATTCCAAAATACAAATAGTTTTAAACATGGCAGGACTGCGGAGAGGATTAGTGCTCCTCATTTCATTCTTTACCAATTATACATTCCCAGAGTGAGGAAACAAACATCTCCAATCACAATGGACCACCAATCGGACCACCTTGTGCAATATAAATATACAGGGACAGTATATTCTTAGTCTATTTATAATTTTTTTACACCTCCACAGTTTCTACAGACTACTTCCCATTTACAAACTTTTGTATATAACATGCACATGTTTGTACCTTATGTGTGTTTGTTTTCTTTACATTTATAATATGTTGTACTTAAAGACTTCTGTCACCAAGAGGAATGCATTCCATTTCCGGTCCTAAAAAAAAAAAAATACAATATGCCTATTAGGATTTATTATCAGTTATAGTTTATAGAATTGTATATTTACTTGTCACTTTCTGACTAAAAAAAGGGCCATAGAATCGCTTGCTTGTGAACCTGCTGCCTCATGATGAGAAATTTATAGGCAGCTGGTTTCATATCGCAGTGGGCCGCTCTATCTGATCGCTATTAAGCCTTTATTATTAGAACTAAAAAGGAATAACACATGCTTGTTCACAGCTAGCAGCATTGCCTAGAATATTCTTTATGGTATATAGTTATGTTATTAGAAGAAAACTTATAATATGAGAAATATCCAAACCTTGGGTTGCCAGTATGGTTGTCCTGTAGTGTAAAAACATGCACACCTTTTTCATTTTGACACTGTAATACCTCAGAAATACTTATCTGATAAAAAGCCGATACATGCACCACTGAGGGGGTGAACTTATCATGTTTTATCCAAGCAAAGGCTTGACCTTTGGGTGCTTTTAAATAAATATTTCATCCAAAAATGCAAATAGATAAAGAATAAATGTCACCCAGATAGCACGATTTAACCAGTGTATTGGTAACTGGTTTTCCAAAGCTCACTGGTCATCACTTTTGACATCAAGTAGCCAGGGGTTAGAAGTGAGCAGATCTCACTGAAAGTGAATGGCCTCTGCTTTCCTTTGTAACTGCAAGGTATTGTGTGTTTGTGAACTTAGCTTGAGGTGGTATTTAACATTCATTTGTCTGATGTGAATGTAAGTTTTCACTCTTGCAAAAAGTCCTTTGGGGTTAATCCATGGGGTTAATAGATGTTTGGTTACTAACAAAATTAGATTTTGTGCAAATCAACATTGAAGTCAATGTTTTACAAACAACTGGTCAATTTTTGTGGACTTACTACCATTAATCTAGTATAATTAATATTTGTTATATTTGCTTATTATCATCATGATGAGCTGTGATTTTCTCCAAAGAGAAGTGGATTTACTGCAGTTGCCACACCACCCAATAAATGCATTTTCTGGATCTATTGAGTAATAAGGAATTCATGTTTTGCATTTCATTGTGAATTGCCTTCCATATTATATAACTATCACTTTGAAATCTTCCATTTTTAAAAGAATTGCTATAATCTGACCCTTTTTTCATTGTTTCAATCATATCTTGTATTTTCAACAAACCAGAAGTTGTTGTTAATTCCTCGTGTGATGTATTCCAGCCTCAGCTGCTTGTTTGTGGTGACCTGTGGACAAATATCTCAAATGGCTCCAGTTTCCCAACTGTGCGCTGAGGAACGTGGAATATTTGAGTGTGTCTCCCTTTTTTTTTTGTTGTTTAAACTTTCGCAAGGCCACCCAGCACTCTAGTATTTACTGACACTCTGGCTTTTTCAATGATAACTTGAAATCAGCATCCACAAAAACCTTTCATCCTCCTTGTATCTTTCTGTGTATTATAAATACTGTCAAGAGACAAGACTCACACACACAACCAAGCATACAGCTCCCATGGTTCGAAAGAATAGGTTGTTTTCCCTGACAGACCACAGTGTTGTTTAAAAGGCTTTTCATAGTCTGAGGCATGTCATTTTGTATAAGGGGGACAAGAAGAGACAGGCCAGCTCTCTCGGCAAAAAAAGAACATTTTAATTGATTTGTGGGAGTCATAAATTTAGCAGAGACAGCACTTTTTCTTTTACGGCATTTTGTTAAGCGGCTACAGCACAGTAACTTTATGTACCAAAATGAAGACTCCGCTCTCCAAAGCAAACATGCTCCAACGCCCAAACAATTAGTGTGATGAATAGAAAACAGTGATAAATGGTCAAAGTCTAGATGTTTTATTTCAGCGCAGCTTCACAGCCACTCTGTATTTTACTAGCAATTCTACACGAAGCGTATTCAATCTCTTTTAATGAAAAGCGCATTTCCCATCGTTGGGCTTTCTCGAAGTTTCTGGGGAAAACCCAGTTTACTCTAGCAAAGAGGGTCATTATTGTGATTTCGTTTTCATCAAATGCCAGCCTTTTCACTTGCTAGACCCTTGGTGGAAGGGGGACTATAAACCAGATTTCCACAAATGTTTCTTTTTTTATTATACCAATGACTCTCTGAGGATGAGTAAAAATGTTTACTCTTGGGGGTTTAGCATTTCGAAAGTCTCAGAGAAAGTTAACCTTAGCAAGAATATCTTGGTATCATGGGATTCGTTGATTATGGTGGTAAAAAATAGAGCAGAGGAATTGATGTTTTTTGCATACATAAAAAATTCAAAGAAAGCATAAGGAAACAAGACCACCAAATCACCCAGTTGTTTTCCTGACGTTATCATGTGAGTATTTAATACTGTTACTGTTATAAGTTGGAAAAGAGAGTGGCTGTGGGGAATCTACCCCGATCAGCACAACATAAACAAATGACACTTACAGCATTTTAGTACACACTATTATCCAGAACATGAGTTGAGTGAGACTTGCTCAGGGGGTCTCACCATGGCATTTTGTTTGTGGAGCTGAACTTATTGATCACAAGTCCATCATCTTAACCACTGAGCTACCACTTCCCCTGACATGAAGTGAATAAGGTGGATTATTACGTTACAATGTCATGGACCTGGTTTTATTAGAATAATAAGTATATATGCAACTGTAAAGTGAGTTCCTAAAGACAAATCGACAAGCATCTTGGTGACTTTGACAAGAACCAAATTGTGATAAGAATTTAATTGTGCTGTCATGTATATGTGTCAAATAAAGCCTATTCTATTCTACACTATTCTTCTATTGTGGAGTGGTTGCTACCTACCAAACATTGCCAAAAAGGACAGCTGGTGAATCAACAATAGAGTAACATACACCCAAGGCTGATGCGTGTGGGAAAACGAACGCTCATAAGAACACTCATAAGAAGTATACAACAGAAGGATGTCAAAACAAATAGTGCTTTTTAGCTTGTCTAAGCAGTGTCCAGTGGCCTGGTCTGATGTTTTTTCTTTTACATCATTGATTGTGATGGCTGGATGTGATACATCGGCATCACTTGCCTAGGAAATAGGTGACATCAGGATGCTCTCAGCAATGTTCTTCTTGGAAACATTCATGTAATGTTCCTCATGTGAATGTTACACATACAGTACCACCTACCCAAACATTGTTAACCAAATACACAACTTTATCCCAGTGATCCTTTTCAGTAGGATTTCTGTGGCATCTGTGGAATCTGCTGGACAAACAAGTCTGATGTAAATGGAAACCCCACCTCAAAACTCATTGGGCTTAAATGATGTGTTGCTAATGTCTGGCTAGATACCATAATATGGTACCAGAGTTTGGGTCCATGCCCTGATGAGTTTTTTGGCAGCTGCTACACAATGAAATAATGGCCAGTGTAAAGGCAATAGTTTTGTGGACACCTGACCAATATCTGTGTTTGGTGATCCTTCCATCCTAGATTTAGTTCCCATTTGCTGTTGTAATTACCTCTGCTCATTTGTGATGGATTTCCACTAGATTTTGTAGCTTGGGTGTACATTCAGTCAGAAGATCGTTAGTGAGGTCAGAAGAGAATGTTACGAGAGAAGCTCTGGCAGACACTCAACATTTTAGTTTATCCTAAAGATGCTTAGTGGGCTTGATCGCCCAACTTTTTGAAGATCTTGGTAACCATGTCAATGTGGTGCTTGTTTTGGGCATTGTCATGATAAAACAGGTTTGGACTCCATTCACCATTCTTGATTATTGTGTGCTTCCCAGACTCTCAGGCACCTGCTTGGAAAAGAACTACACATGGATGTGATGGTCAGGTGTCACCAAACTTTTGGTTATAAATTATACCACCATAATAGCTTTTATATTAGATTGGTAGATTGGGATGTGAAATATTTCACAAAACGGTTTAGCGCCCTTAAATTTAGTTATAATTATTAGATGAACATTGTCACAAACCACTGACACTGTAACAACTCTGTACCTCGCAAACTGACTTGAGTCACTGACCAAGTTGAGATTTCTTTCTCGTGCAGAAACCAAATGCAGAAAGATTTAGAAGCAGAGCCACGTATATATACAACAGCCATTGTCTCATGTTTACAATGTTCCACCAACACAAGCGATTTTATATTGTTTTGTATCAAAATACCTTGACTTTTAACACTTCCTTTAAGATTGGACTCCTAAAGCATGTTCATCTCCCTCCCAAAACCCACCCCCAGCCCCCCCCCCAAACTTCCAGGTCTAAAATAAAACTCTACAGTCTCAGCTGTGATATTTATCTATTTATATCAGCCGTTTACTGCCAAAAGTAAATATCTAGGTGAGTCCTTTCTCTTTAGGAAACTCCTTTAGTAAACAGGTTGTCAGTTGCATTGTGTGGCGAACAATTGACACTTTTAGGGGGGAAGGGGATGCTCTGGAACCGGTTCTGAGGTAATGTGATATAAATAGATTCGAGATAGAATTCACATTGTTCCAGTGATGTTAGCGGTGCCACAACGAGCCGGTTCCTTTGAGGCCGTAAGAGGTTTTAATTGAGTCATTGTAAATACTTAGAGCTATTTGGTTGTTTGATTTTTGGAAATGATGAATGGAGATGTTTTGGTTTTACTAATGCTGAAAAGTCACTCTGCAGTTTCCCCGTTTGCCCGATGTCTGTTGTGAAAGTGCGCAGCAGCCATGTCATTTCCAGTCTCAAAATTGAATGTGTGTGTGTGTGCACGTGTGGGCAGGCCCACTAAATCCACAGCATTCACACCTTCACTGGTCACAGCCACTTTACGAGGCTCCTGCTGTTTACAGCTTACCGGAGCATTGACTGTCATTATTCAGGAGTAATTAGTCTCAAAAACACCTCCGGGCAGTGCGAGGAAGCCGGACGATTTTTTTGTTTGGAAAAGTGTGTGTGTGTGTGTGTGTTGGGGGTGGGGGTAGCCCCAACCAGAAGATACTCTGCTTAATTTGTCAATGACTAATGCAGCTGGTTAGCTTGTGCATGAACCCTTTGATGTGGCTTGGCAAACAGAGCAGAAGGAGAGGGCCTAGTGTCCGGAGAGCGGTTATCTTAAACAGAGTGCACTGCGGGCTTGATAAGGGACCAACAGACGGCTGGGCCCCGTGGCCTTATCAAAACTGCTCCCGGCACGTTGACCTCCCTAAGAAACCGGCCTTCCTTACCCTGTGCTCCAAAATGCACGTTTACTGCTGCACCTTCCAGAGGATCCGACTGTGCATTGAAATTGTTGTTGAACTTGTGTTTTCAAATGGCAAACTTGCGTAATTCTTTATTCTGTTAAAAAGTAAATGCTTTTTTTTATCGACATTAAAATACATAGCTTATTTTGTTATCTTTAATTAAGCATAGATTTCTAATATAATAAACATATATACAAATATATACATATATTTCAAAAATTTATAACGCTGTGTTGCATTGTACAGATTTAAATGTATTGTAGCTCTTGCTAGCAAGATTACTGAGCTTGTTTACAGAGGGACCCTGGCTAAAATTTTTGCCTACTGTAGCTTATTGCATATTTAAACTTTTTATTTGGTACATAATATAATGTCCTTATATACCTGTATTAAATGTATTAAACCAGACATAATGCGATATAGGGTTTGTTACGTGTAATCATTATAATACCTGACTGTTACAATGGAAATGGAGACACTTCCAAAAATGTGAAATAAATATCTTTTTGCTGCTAAGGATCATTTTAATACGTTCTGATCATCAGATTTAAGAATTCATGGCATGAACGGCACGATGAATGTGCATGTCGGGTTTAGCTGGGGTTCTCCTTCATACAGATTAAATCCTGTTGTTTAAACGAGTCAGCTCTTTAAGTGGCGAAGCACGTTAACGAATTCCACGTTTGAATAAAACAAAAACAATTGTTTGTCTGGCAACGTACTTCAAAACAGGAAACAAATGTGGAAACCCGTCTTCATTTTAACTTTCCTTTAGTTTTTTTAACGACATGGGTTTCAAGCTGAGCTGCTGCCATATGTCCGAGATTAGTACTTCGTGACTTAAATTAATGTGTGACTCATATTAGTAAGTCACTAATTTTAAATAACGTTGTGGCTCCTTGATGTAAATTGGCATGGAATAACTTACGGAACAAAAAAAAAACGAAGCGAAGCCTCCAAGCCTTTTTCGCTGTCACGCAAAAACAACGCGGTCAACAAAATCTATACCCGAGATCTTCTTTCAGCAGTGCAAAACATGGCTGGAGAATGTATCCAAAGCAGGCCAGTGTAACTGTTATGGTCGAAACTGAGGAAGACAATTCACAAGGAATGTGAGGGCCTGAAAACATTCCCCACTACCATAACCAATTATCCTGTCAATCCGAGAGCAAAGCCTAGAAGAAAGAGCCGGTTCTTGAGTCTCCTCTCAACCAAATTGTCATAGCTGAGGCCCCAATTATACTGAAAAAAAAAAAAAAAAAGCAAAGGAAAAGTGACAAGATGCGGCTTTTATTTTACGGGGCAGAGGAGTCCCTCCCGACCCCTGCACCATGCCTCCTTTTGTCTCTCCGCTGCATGGCTGGAATATCTGGACAGATTTTATCAGCCGTGTTTTGTTGCTGGAGGAGGCTTTCTGTCTCCTGTACACCCGCTGTAGACGACCAAATTACTCAGCATACTGGCCTTTCGGCACCTCCGGTTCTCTGGCAAACTCCGGATAAGTCACATTTATGTCGTTCAAAGCGTCTAAAGACCAAGACGACTGATCCTGGACAGCTTTTATTTCGTCTTGTTATAGAGCTTATGGTTCTGTTCATTTTTTAGATTTGTTTTTTTTGCATTTTTGTAATCAACCGTGGTTATTAACATCAGACTGACCAGTTCAGAATTGGTTGTGGCTTGTGGTAAACTTTGTGCAGCCCCTGACTCCTGTTAGAAAACTCTGGATCTCAGGACATAGATTCTGCATACATTAATATAGAGATTTTTTATCTATAATATATAGAAATATTAGGCTTATTTTTAAAAAAAATTTCCCTGATTATTGGGTTCACAAATCGTATTCAAATATATATTTTAATAGAAAAAAAAGTTTTAAATATGTATTTTATAGAAAATAATAGTTTAGGCTCATTATTTAATTTTTTTTTGCCTGATTATTGGTGTCACAGATCGTATTAAAATATATTCTTATTAGAAAAAAATATTTGTATTAAATATGTATTTTATAAAAAATATGGTAGTTCATAATTTCCAAAAAACAAGCAAAAGAAAAAGCATTTTGACTGTCCTGAGACAACATGAAACATTCATAGTATAAACATTTGTGTTTGAGAATTTATTCATATCATTTTTTTGTATTCTTCAGTGGTCTAAAGGATGACGTAATACTAATTTTGTTTTGTGTGTTTTATTAAGGAAGTGCACAAGACGTGTCCAATTTTATTTTCAATAGTAGGTTGCCAAGTCAGTAGGTTGCCAAGTCAGTATACCGTCAAATCCTTAAATGACAGGACGTCTTATTGGCATCATTGTCAATAATCGTAAAAAAAAAAATTCTAATAATAAATACATGAATAAATAAATAAATAAATAAATAAATAAAGGCCAACAACCCACTAGAGTAAAAACGGCATCTGATCACTATAGTAACAAACTCACTCGCAGCACCTGGCAATATTCTTAGTCCAGCTCATCCTCTTTTCCCTGACCACATATTAATTACTAACTGGGCTTAGTGATATCATGGAGCAGGAACGCTTTCTCAGTTTGCAATGCTGTAAATCAGCCTGACTTTTCAAAGAAAGGCACAGAGGACCACCTGTCAGCGAGGCCAAACACCAACATGCTTGGGAAAGAACTGCTGTGGTAAAAATCTCATTGTTTCAGAGTACAAAGTCGTACTGTACCATAGCAGTGTCGATTAAAAATCTCAATATCGTTACATGTGGTTCAACAGCAGATTTGATTGAATCTGATTCATTTTTGAGAGCAAAATCATTCAGATTCAGATTTGTATGTTTATATTTACTGTCAAAGTGGTTCAAAAAGCTTTTGTCAATAAATGAAATACTATACTTTAGCTACTTTAAGCACATTAAATAACGCTTAATATTAAACGTGTTGTCTCTCCATGATTTATATTATTTGTAATATTTATATTTTGCATTTTAAGGCAATTGGATTAGATTTGACAAAAGTAGCATGAAATGAACAATTGTGTAATACAAACCATAAACTATTCCATTTCTAACTCAACTTTTGACTCTTCTTTTTTGTAATAGATAAACTTAAATTATATTTTGGTTTATTCTTACATTATAGTTTTCCTACCGTACACATTAAATTACCCGAAATTGCAAATATTTTCTGGGTTATTTTTGGGTATTGTAATGCGGTATTGGTATTGAGTATTATTTTTGGTCCACTGTCTTTAAGCAATTGAAAACATGACCATACATTTTAACAGTCGTAATGAAGAAATAAGGAAACAAAATACAAATAAAGTCAATAACATTTTTATTTTTGCTCTAAATAGAAATTCATTGTCGAATTCAACTCGATATTAATAACCCACTCCCCCCATACATATGATCTAAAAAAAAAAAAATCGGTCCCAACATAGAAACATCTACGTGTCCTGTGTTGTGTGCGATCACGCGATCCACACAACACCAAGAACCAAGTTAGATTAAAGTCTGGACCAATGGAGTCAGTTGTTCCTCAGTGTGGCCTAAGAGGGGAGCTGGAAGCTCAGTAAGTGAGCCAAGTGTGAGCAGCTGAAAGGCTTCTGTTACACACAACCTGAACCTGGCACAACAATCTTCCTTTACAGTACTGCTAAGAAAAACCTGGCTTGCTTGGTATTTGTTCAATGGTTTGTATATTTTTAATTTGTAATTAAAATGCATAATTAGTGGTGTTTGTCTTTTGTATAGAGTTTGAAAAGAGTTCTTAGAGAGCTACAGAGCTCTTTTTTTCTTCTAGAGCTCCTTTTTCTTCTAGAGCTCTTTTTACACTCCTTTTTTTTGGACCTATTTGTACATAGCAAATCTGTGTATCATATATTTGGGCAAAAGTCTATTTAAAAAAAAGGCCGTTTTAAAAGTGTTTAATTTTACAGTGTTGTTAAAACCAAAAGTTAAATATTAAGTAGCTTCAAAAGTCCCAAAAAGCTTTTAGTTCCTGTGCGATATATATTTATATTCCTCTGTCATGAAAACAGCTTCCACGTTTCCCAGTATGAGATCGGATTCAACACGTACAGATAGTCTGTGCTCTGCTTATAACAAAATCAAAACCTCCCACTGTTAGGGTTCCATATCTCCAGATTAATGCTCAAGCTTTTTTATCTGGAGTTTTTTCAAAATCCTTGACATGGAAGTGCACTTTTTCCTCTCTTAGCACTTGGATACAAAGGAAAACGATTTCCAAGGGATAACTTGAACAAACAGATCAGTTTTACAGAGCATGTGGTTTTATCACAATCACGTAAAGTGCACGTACCCCGTCAGAGATTTGTGTACGGGCGATAAATAGTTCAGGATATCAGAAATACTTGTTTGAGATTAAAAAAATATGTAGTGGTGTAGAATGGAGTTTTTTATTGTGCCTTTTTTTAATGTGCTCCATGTCCCTGGCGAGTGGAGATGCTCTTCTCAGTGAGTTATGTAAATAGAAGTTGCTCGCGCCCATCGTTTGAAGTCTTGCTCTGGATAAATGGAGCCAATTTCTGTATCTGGGACATGTTTAAACAGCTGTTTGTCTTAGAAGGGGATGTCCTAGAGAGACTCTTTTTTTTAATTTTATTATTCTCCTTTTGCTTTTCAAGACTAATTAAAGGCGGATGCATAGATTAGCTGTTCTTAGTGTTCATTCACTTTAAATCTATAGGCCAAAAATATTGTATATATATTGCTAAATATTATGTTATGTTAATATTTGTATTGTTGTGTTTGCTGAAGTTATTTACGAATTAATCCTAAGAAATAATCAGTAAAAATCAATTTAATTCAATACACTGATCCTTTTCAAACTGCTGTTCGGTGACACACTCAGTTTGTGTGTATGCAATGCGATTTATTAATATGCTCGTATTTATATCAGTATTGCTGCCATGTTTAACTGGTCTGTATTAAAAAGCCATAGAACCCAGCAACAGCTCAAATTAGCATATTATACACCAACAACTGAACAAAACTCAAAATACATTGTATACAAGGATCATCTTGGACACACTTTACAGTCTGTGTGCACCCTGGAGTAAGTAAATAAAGGATTTGAGGATTCTACATGACTATTCCTCCCTGCATAATGGCACACTTGCATGGTGATCGGATTATTCAACGTGAAATGTTGTACAACCTTTAATCTAGAACATATTTTGCAATTTGCAAAAAAATATAGGTGGAAATTGAGTATACAGGACGTGTAGCTGGTCGAAATCTATGGACGGCTTTAGAAATCTGTGTTTTTATAATATTTTAGCACTGATATTTACATTTCGGCTCTGATTATGGCTAAAAAAATGAGCACGCATACCATTTAGCAGACTGCTAAATGCTAAATGCTAGTTTACTGTACAAGCTCGTGTCCTGATTAGCATGAATTGTGCCAGCGGGGAAAGGGTTAAGGGTCACTAAGCGAGGAGGATGCTATATTCATTAAGATTTCCCCTTCCTCGTCTCCACCTCTCGAACCATCTGAAGCACCATTATGGTTTTTCAGGCTGCTTCCCGCGTAGATTCCTTTCTCTCTGCACACAAAAGCCGCCTGCTCAGCTGGATGGGTAGGGAGGAGAGCTTTTTCTGACGTGAAGTGCCCTCAAAGGCTTGAGTTGTGAGTGTATGTATGTATTTGAGTGTGTGTGTGTGTGTGTGTGTGTGTGTGTGTGTGTGTGTGTGTGTGTGCATTCCCATTACTGAGGGGTAAAAGTTGTGTAGTGTGATAAATGATCACGTTGGCCTTGTGCACTAATGATGAACCACAGCATAGCATGCTACTGATCTAATGTCTCTGTCCTGCTTATCGTAGGCTTTTGTGTCTGTATGTCTGTCTTTCGTATACATAGAGACACACGGAAATGTACACATTTTTTGCTTGTGAACACGTCCTCCAAAATGTTGTACTGTCAGCTGTCTTTGTTCTCAAGCAGTCAGTAGCTAAAAACTTGGCTAAACTGTTTGCACACATCTTTAGATCAGAACCAGTGCATTTGTAGCTCATTATGTAGCACATACATTCATACTGGAACATTGTAATTTGCCACTGCACCGTGTCTCTATACCAACATTTCTCTATAACTTTACATTCAGAGACCCTTGTGCACACTGCCAGCCCTTGGGATCGTTTTTTCGCTTATTTATTTAATGTTAATAATTGCCTTTTGTTTTAATTAATGAAATAGTCGCGTGTCTAAAGTAAATATGCACCAAAATTCTAGCACATTATTTAAGATATAGTGCCATTTGTAGCTTCAGTTTATAATAATAAAATAAATGGGCTCGATATAAAAGTGTAACTAAAGAATAATGTAATTCACTGTTGTTTTATTCGATTTTATGTCGTTAAATATTTTTAACACAGCTATTATACAATACTAAAATGATCTTTTTTTTATATTTCAAAAGTAATTTACGATTTTTTTTTCTTCTAAAATTACCTTGCAGGTTTTTCTTAATGTAATTTGTTTTATTCAGCCAATAAAATGATATGTATTTTGGTGTATATAGGTTTAGGCCAGAAAGTTTACTTGTGTGTGTGTGTATACTTGTGTGTGTATATACTTGTGTGTATTTAAATGGTCTAATGCAAATTTCAGACCACAACCATTTGGTTTTCTCTTCCAGTTTTTCCACTATGGAGAAAAGTAAGACATTTTCTATACCCACATGGAAGATGAATGGTTAAATGATGGTGCTGTTATTTAGGATCCATAACAGGAAAGTTGCAGACCCTCACAGGGCCATTTAATCAAGTAGTTTAAGCTCATTCATGGTGTGGGAAACATTTCCTCTTTCTAACCTGTGAAAAGTGCATAATTATCATTAAAAACACGACAGTTTTTAAAGAAAAATCCTTGCCTTTTTAGAGCTGTGTGTGTGTGTGTGTTTGCACGTGCACGCCTGTGTCTGGATGTTTGTATCTATTCATGGCCCCCCATCCAGACCGTCCTCCCTCTTTAGTGGTAACTGTTCCGGCCACTCGGATGTTTAACCATCGTGGCTCTGACATGCTTACTTCCTTCTCACACATCGGGGCCCCTGTGTATCAGGTCCAAGTTCTCCCTAGCCAGTGAAGAAACATGCCAGAATGCCTGCTGGATCTCATCCTAGGTGTCTGGCGGGGCCCAGGGTCTGAGGCCAGCACATCTGGAGAGGATGCTCTCACATCTGGAGGTGTAGCCCTGATCCTTTGGCCTCCCTGTCCCTCCTACCCATCTGTTCCTTTTGAAGCTGCTCATCCCTGTTGCAGCTAAACAGCGCTCTGTACTGCAGTAACGGCTCACTGCTGCCTCTCTCGGGCCCAATGATGTGTCTGGAAAGACTTTGTGGCATTTGTGTGATTCACCTGCTGTACATGACACTAAGCTCAGCCTTTACAAAGAGATGATTTGTGTGGAGGGAAACAGTGGGAGACAATATTTATGTTGGTCGAATTGAAGATGAATTTTTATCCCATGTATGCAGTTTATTTGATCACATGACCTTTAAAGAAATTATTTTTTCGATATTTTTTTAATATAAATTTACATTTCTAGCAAAATATTGTAGTTTGACCAATTAGGATTAAAATAATATTATAAATATTTTATTATAAAATTATTTAAAACTGAGATTTAAAACAGGCACGAGTTCCAAAACAATTTCCACCTGCTAGCTAAAATAAATGAATCCAGCTATTCATATGCGAGTTTTCTTTAAAATACATTTTTAAAGTATCAGTACTGCCGATTTCCTTCTTTCATTTTTCCCCCCATGTGTTTAGCACTTAATGTACAGCCAATACGACAGTCAGTTTCTAACCAGTGTATGTAATTAGCCAGCCATATTGGTAAAAATGTAAAATATATATATATATATATATATATATATATATATATATATATATATATATATATATATATATATATAGGTCAAACCATGTTTTTCAAAACAATGCTAAATATAGTGGAAATCTCAGTTTCCACAATCTCAGTGGAAAAAGACACACAAGTATAAGAAATCCCGTTTAATGCATTGTGACACAAACAACATTGATTGAAAAACACTGGTAGTTTGGGTCAATCCCTCTGCCTTTGCAGATGTTCACAGATTACAATAATACAGGAAGCAATCGGCTTTTTATCCCATGGCCATTGTGTTGCGGAGCGGCATGTAAAGTGAGGAAATCGTTTTAAGAGCTATTATGACATGAGTGGAAGAAAGAGCCAGAAACTTTGGCAAGTTTACATTTGCCCATGCTCGTTTATTTGTCCTGACCACCGTGGCCTGTAGATCGATGTCGAAATAGCGAGGACACAATGCTCATGTGCAGGCAGACCGCATTGTTTATAACTGATGCTCAGCGCATGTAAAGCTCGCTGTTCTTCAAAGGGGGAGACAACAGTCGTGAAGCATAAACAGTTTACCACTATAGCACTATCTTTGTTAGTGCAGGATAAATACAGGAAAAAGAGTCACTGCACACTTCCTCCAAAGGACATGTGCACATCTTCGCTATCTTTTTTATCTATCTCGATTATACTCTTTCTTTTACTTCAGCTTGATTATTTATTTTGAGAGTTTCGCATTCAATGGCTCTTTAAATGTTTTTTTTTCCCAAATCCTCTTACAACCCTGCAAGTAACTTAAATCTTCTGAACGTTTAGTCCTCAGAAATATATCAGCATTTCCAAATGCTGGATCGGATTCACGAGTGCGCTGTCAAAAGTTCAAATGTTCCCTGAATGTAACGGTGCTGAATTTGGACAGAACGCAGAGGATGTAGTGGCGTCATGCACAGCTCAAGGACAAACCCTGGTCTCCTGTACTAGTCCAAACCACTGGAACTTTTTTGTTTCTCTTGGTCTGTTTAATAGACTTGGTAATACTGCAAGCTCTTCAGCACACTTCATTGGTAATTGAACTTTACATCTTTATGTATTCCATAAAATAGTGCGTTGAAACCGTATTATTCCTGGATTTCCTTCATAACTCTGCGGGTCCAAAAATAACGGGGGAGTGTGTAGAAGAAAATCCTTCCCAATAACCAGACTCCTGGTGCTTCTCTGTTTCAGGAAGAAGGCTGCTATTTCCTCTGGTCAAAAGTGATCGTATTCTATCAATGGTTTAATATCATGGAGTCATTTTATGTTGTTTATGGACCAAATGAACGCTCATATGCGTGTTAT